>NC_056744.1:387079293-387206793 GCF_019279795.1 Protopterus annectens
TCATAGTTTTCCTACATAAAACCAACTGCAACCATTACACTGTGTATGATATATCACAAAAGCAGCGTTGCAATTATGTGAGCAAATACTGCTGATTCTTTTACCCTGAATACTGGGCAAAAAATGTAGCCCTTGTTGTTTATGTAGTTGCAGTAGGTGCAAAAAGTGGGGCCACAGGAGTAAGTTTTTGTGTTGTCCTCCTCCAGTCTGAATTTGCACTCTACCAAGTCATTGACGTCCCTGGCTCTCTTGAAAATAAAACAAGGATGGGGTCCTAGAACTTTTAACGGGTATTTATTGTCTGAAATTACCACCCAGTTATTGGGCATGATCGCTTTGAGTGTTGTGTAATCTAATGTAAAAGTGAGAGCTATGCTTCTTTTTCTTTTGTTATCCCGTGGGTCCTAGTGTTGGGGTCCTCAGCCTCCTTTAAAGTTTCAATAGGGTTAAGGATGGAATTCAGTAATCTACTGTTATACCACTGAGCCAGGAAGTCTTGGTGCAGGCTGATTAGACTTGTGATGAAACTTCTAATTTCTTTGAAGACGTGCAATTCTCATCCCCTGAGATTTTATAATGTTCCTCATTTTATTGTGCATTAGCATATTAGCCCTGGCTTATTTAATGAACAAGTTACTGGAGAGGCATTTGCTTTCATTGTAATTAGATATGGTTATGTCTAAAAAGCTGATTTGCTGTGAGAGGTTGTGAATCTCGGGAAGACACTGAAATTATAAATATGGCTGTAATGGTTGTAAAGATCATATAGTCTGGCTTCATTGCCCTCCCAGATAATAAAAATGTCATCAATAAAATGGAGACAGCATTTCACTAATACAAAAGAGGGGCTTTGGTACACTGCATCTTCCTCTTACTTTCCAAGAGCCACATTGGCCAGGCTTGGGGTCATGACTGTCCCCATAGCTACTCTAGTAGTCTGATTACAAAATCTATTGTTAAAAATGATGATGAATTAACAACACATCCAGTCCCACCAGGGATATGGAAAAACGAAGACAAAGCAAGATTTTCGATAAAAAGCTTTAATTGACAGAGAAAATGATAAGCGCTTTCGCGTATAAAATATACGCTTCTTCAGATCATGTTAAAAATGAAGTAGTTGCTCCTAAGGGCTAGATCAAATAACCTTCCTTGATCATCTGTCCCTCCCACTAATATATTCCTATCCTTTTTGTATGCCTCTGTTACAGCTTTAATACAGTAGCTGTGTGGAAGCACTGTATAAAGTGCTTCCACAGCTACTGTGACCAGGACTCTGGATCACTGACAAGAATATTTTAATTTTACTCAGAAAATCCAGAGAGTCTAAAAAAAGACGTTATGTACTCACCATAATGTTCCATGTGAGTTGTTCATCTCGCCTTCATTCTTACTGATGGTTCAGAGCTGATCCTCGGCTCTGACTTGGCCAACTGCAAAAGCTCAAGGTCTTCAACCAGCTCGAGGCCAACTCCCTATCCCATGATGCACCTTGATCTTCTCTCAGATCTTGTTTGCTGCCAACTGGCTACCTATGACTATTAATATGCCACTCTAAGAACTGGATAAGAGACAATACCCACAAATAATATAGGTCTCGGACCTCAAGTAGACTGGATGGGGGTTGGAGGGTGGGACGTAAGAATGAAGGCAAGATGAACAACTCACATGAAACGTTATGGTGAGTACATAACTTCTTTATGCAAAGTTGTTCTATCTTACTGATGATTAGCGTCCCAAGCACCATCTTTCTCGGGTGGCTCCCGGAGAATGTTCTTCAGAACAGTGGAACTAAAGGAAGCCCTGTCCCTGGAGGCCTTCGTCTACTTTGTAATGAGTGATAAAGGTACGAGGCCTTGACCAGGTGGCTGCTGCACAAATAGAATCTAATGGTAACTTAGAAGAGAAGGCTGGTGAGGTAGATACACTTCTAGTAGAGTGGGCCTTTACTTTTTGTTGTAACGGAGCATTCACTGAACTGTAAGTGAAATAAATACAATCTGATAACCATCTTGACAAGGTGACTTTTGTCAATGGAGCACCTTTTTTTGCTTCTGAAAAGGAGACAAAGAGCTGTTCTGTTTTCCTGAATTGTTTGGTCCTGTCCAAATAAAATTAGAGTTGCCTATGAACATCAAGTTTGTGCAGCGTGAATTTCATCTTATTTGTGTATTTATGGAAGAAAATGGGCAATTCAACAGATTGGTTGAGATTTGTCTCTGAAAATAACTTTGGGTAAAAATGATCGATTAGTTTTGAGCAAAACTCTGTCATTATGGAAAATCAGATAAGGAGGTTTGATAGTCAAGGCCTGTAGCTCAGACAACCTCTGAGCAGAAGTGATAGGTATTAGAAATATGGTCTTCCATGAGAGATATTTCAAATCACAGGATGAGGCTGGTTCGAAAGGAGGTAATATAATTCGGGAAAGAACAAAATTTAGATTCCATGGCATGGCTGGAGTTTTGACAGGTGGTCTCAAATGGATAGTACCCTTGAGAAAGGCTTTAGAGGGTCAATGTGACATGACATTAAAACCTTGGACGCCAAGATGAAAGTTCGAGATTGCTGCTAATTGAACTCTAGTGGTAGCTGCAGCAGCTCCTTCATTGAAAAGTTTAGTCAGAAACTCCGGAATAGATGAAACTGAAGCTAGGTATGGATCAATATCATTCTGAGATGCCTTTCCATTTACTAAGATATCATTTTCTGGTAGATGATTTATGAGAGGATGTTAAAATATGTTGGGCCTTGGCTGAGAGGTTGTAAATCCTGGCTATGTTTTGAATTGGAGCAGCCAAGCTGTCAGTTTGAGGGAGTGAAGAGAAGGATGAAAAGCCCTGATGAATGGGTCAGTAGATCTGGAACAGGGTCCAGGATCCAAGGATCTTCCAATAGATGAGGCTGAAGGAAGGGAAACCAAATCTGACAAGGCCAGTAAGGGGCTATTAAGATTATGGTCCTTCCCAGAGTCTCTGCTTTTGGTAATACTTTGGGTATTAGAGGGAAAGGCATAAAGGAGACCCAGGGGCCAATTGTGCACCATTGCATCCCTTGGGACATCCCCCGGCAGGGGAATTAGGGCGAAATAGCTGCTGCATTTCGTGTTCGCTGGGGTTGCAAAGAGATCACAGCAAGGCTGGACCCACCTGCGTAAGATGCTTTCCGCTACTTGTTTCTTTAGGGACCACTCGTGAGGTAAGAGAATTGCCCTGCTTAGCTTGTCTGCTGTCACAATGGATTTCCCCGGGATGTGCATTGCTATCACAAAGCGCAGGGTGGAGGTTGCCCACTGCCATACTCTCAGAGCCTCTCAACACAGGCAGAACATTTGGTTCCTCCTTGTTTGTTTATGTACCAGACCACTGACATATTGTCTGTCTGGATTGCAACTGTTCCCAGAGGGACAGAGTCTTGAAAGGACTGCAACGCTAGGAGTACCACTCTCATCTCCAGGACATTTATATGCAGATGAGCCTCATGCTCCTTCCACGTGCCTTGGGCTGTTCTTCCCTGATAATGCCCCCCCACCCTATCAAGGAAGCATCTGTGGTCACTGTGGCTATCATACCTCTCAACCTGGAAACATCAGAAATCTGGACAAGGCCCATGAAAAATAGGTACAAATCTGTATGCTGATTAACATCTAATTTGCATACATAATTATGTAACCCCCACCCACTCCCGTGGAATTATGGGATACCAACTTTCGAATGCAAATTGAAGAACAGACAACCAAAACTTGGCACCAGAGTCCCCCTGCAGCCATTCCAGTGCCCTGTTACCTGGCTATTTTGCCCCATTTACCATAACAAAAACAAAAAAAAAATCTTGCTTTTTTCCCACTTTTCTGAGAGTTAAAAAAGTTCAGTTACAGGCTTGCTGTTCCTGAACTGTTTGAAAGTTTCTGTGAGGCCATTTTTGCTTGGGCTGAAGGAGGGTCTCTCTGTTCATCAGTGGCAGTGACTAACATTGAGCAGCTTCCCTGCCCCCCCGTAGAGGTGGTTACTGACTTGAAACTGTAGTTTTATTGGCCACTAGGGGTCATTTCCATAACTCCTTCATCTTCCTCTCTTAAAACCTAGTTGCCTCGTGGTTTGAGCGTCTTTTCAGGCTTGTTGGCTGTTGGTGAAGCACCCTCTAAGAGGGAAAACACTGAGAGAAGAAGGGAGCCACTTTTGAGATTTTAAGTATTTTTTCTCTGTTTATTTGCTAAGTTTTTCTGCATAGCTGCCTAGCTTGAGCATTTTCTGGCTTGTTAAACTTGATTTCTGTATTAGTAGCTGTATTTAGAGCACAACCAAAAGCTGTTTGCTGAATTTCCTGTTTGCACTTAATTTTAAATCGTTTTTTCTTAAAACTTGCATATTTTCTGTCCTTGACCTAGCACTCTTGTGTGGGGTCATTTACTGCACTGTTATAACTTGATATTACTTGTGAACCTCTGCTATCTCTGTAAAAAACAAAAACAAAAAAAAAATCTTGCTTTTTTCCCACTTTTCTGAGAGTTAAAGTTCAGTTACAGGCTTGCTGTTCCTGAACTGTTTGAAAGTTTCTGTGAGGCCACTTTTGCTTGGGCTGAAGGAGGGTCTCTCTGTTCATCAGTGGCAGTGACTAACATTGAGCAGCTTCCCTGCCCCCCGTAGAGGTGGTTACTGACTTGAAACTGTAGTTTTATTTTCCCTTTTGGGTCTATTCCTGCTTCTTTCCAGCCCCTGCTATCAAGCACGCTTTAACGTGCTTTTAGCGATGAGCGGAGTTGCCACTAGAGCAGCATCGGGCAGCGCCGGTTAAACAAGGTTAAACTCTTTCTGGCTCCAGAAAGTCTGTTCTTCAATTTTTCCCTTAGAACTGCTCTGTTAGGAACCTAAACAGTTTACACCTACACTAAAAAGTGCAGCACTTGTTCCAAATAGCTTTTTCTTCTCAAAAAGCTCAGCACTTGTCTTATAAGCATATCCCTTGTCTTATAAGCATACTCTTTGCAGGTCAAGCACTCCTATATTATACAAATCTCTCACTAGCAAAACCCCCCAGGAGCGCCCACTTCCCTGCTAAGCCCACTACTTTTCTGTCTCATACCAACTCGTAATTCTTCTAGCATGTCGAAGGGTCAGATGCTGGCGTCCTCTCCTGCCCATTTGGTGAATCTGGGAATTCTGAGACAATGTTACAATTGCCTCATGTACACGGACAACCATCTCCTCCTCCCATGTAACACTAACACTTGTGAGAGATGCAGCTATTTAGCCAGACTGGAGGCTGAGCTCTCTCAACTCAGGACTGGCAAGACCAGGCAGGAGGAGAAGGCAACTACACACACCACAATACCAGTCTCACATAACTCAACCACACCACTGAATCAAACACATAAACACACTAAGACATACTCGGAGGCTCTGAGTAAAAATTTACCTAAACAGCAGAGGCCTCCAAAGCAGACACCCAAGCAACTGCAAACTCAATACACCACACAAACAACACATAAACAACAAAATCAGTGTGCAAAGCAGTCACTGCCCTTAAGGCCAAATACAACACCAAACATACTTGTCATAGGTGACTCCATAGTCAGACACACTGACGTCCCGCTCACCAGACTGAGTAAGGAGAAGGTCACAGTAAGCTGCCTGTCGGGCGCTAGAATCTGCCACATAACACAAGCACTCAGGTCTCTCAACAGCAGGTACAAGTGCGACTCAGTCATTGTCCACGCTGGTGTCAACGACCTGAGATGTACCTCCTTGGACTACATGAAAAGAGACATTGAGGAGCTCTCTGATTATGTAGCCCAGGCAGGTATGACCCTGACCTTGAGCAGTATCCTACCTTCACCTAGAATGATGCCACAATACAGTGATAAGATGATCAGCTTTAATAATTGGCTTAAATTCTGGTGTCATTCAAAGGGGATCCAATGTCTGTCTGCCTGGGATGACATGCTGGACAAGCCACGCTGCTGCGCAAGGGACGGCTTGCACCTGTCACCCCTAGGCTTCCGGATATTGGCAAAGGCTCTTGCCACCCCATAGTGCCTTTTTAGGCAAGGCTCAAATTCTAAACCTACCACCCTAGAACACAAAAAGTAAAAACTAAGGGTAATGCTGCTCAATGCCAGAAGTCTCAATCTCAAGATGCACGCACTCGAGGCCCTTCTCAGTATGGAGAACATCGATGTCTGTGCTGTGACAGAAACCTGGTTCAAGGCTCCTGAGAGCACCCCAGCACTAGCAGGTTTCACCTCATATCATGCTTTCCGCCCCAAAATCCGGACAACACCAAGAAAGGAGGGGGGGGTGTCCATATGTCCATATTCATAAAGGACACCCACACCTCAAGGTTGGTGGCAATGCACGATGCATCGGAGACCATCCAGGTGCAATTAACCATAGGCAAGACTGCTCTGCAATTTGTAGCATGTTACAGGCCACCCTCTCAAACTCAGGAACCTCACATGGCCTTCCTGAAAACATTGGAGGGATAAATGTATCTCCAAACACCATCATACTAGGTGACTTCAACTACCCTAATATAGACTGGGAACACTACTCAAGCCCAAACACTCTAGCCCAAAGGTTCCTGGAGTTCATAAACTCAAATGCCATGGAACAACTAGTCACCATCCCCACAAGAGGAGAAAACATACTTGATCTCATCATCACGAACATGGGATCACAATGTTCAACACCGGAAGTATACCCCTCACTGGTGAGATCAGATCATAAACTAATCTCGCTGGAGGTCCTCATCCCCCCCCCACCTGAAATAAAAAGACCACAGTGAAAAACTTCTCAAAAGCCGACTTCACACTTCTAAAAACTAGTGTGGTCTCCTTTAAGGGCCCTGAGCCAGTGGTAAACATTACTCAAACCGCTGAATCACTTACAAATGCCTTCTACCAGCACCTACAGGACTGCATGGATCAGGCAATCCCAAACAAAACTAAGACTCTTTGTACCAAAGGCAAGCGTCCAGTCTGGTGGACCCCAGCCATAAACAAGCTCTACAACAAAAGGAGGAAGCTACTACAAGATAGAGCAAAATCCTTGAAAGGTAAGACACCTTTGATCATTATAAGTAAAAAGCTAAGAGCTCTCATAAAATCATCCAAGGCAAATTTTGAGAGAAAAATCGCCAAGGATTCAAAAGACAATCATAAGGCCTTCTTTAGCTATGTTAGAAACCTAGGAGGAAACTCCCAGATATGCTCAGAATTAGTTCAAAATGATGTGAAGATTACTGAACCTACACACATTGCCAACATACTGGCTGACAGGTTCAGTGCAAACTCCCCAAAAGGAGAGATATCTATACCAGAGGATTGTAGCCCCCCAAACATCTCCAATGCCCAGGTGAGAACTGCTCTCTCCAAAGCAAAAAATACAGCATCCATGGGACCGGATGGTATCCCCGGCTGTGTGCTCCATGAACTCAATGAGGAATTAAACCCGCAGTTAGGACAGCTGTTTAATCTTAGCCTCACCTCAGGATACGTACCCAAGGAGTGGCGCATGGCGACTGTGGTCCCACTTCACAAGGGCGGTGCCTCCACCGACCCTGGAAATTACCGTCCCATTAGCTTGACAAGCCTTATCTGCAAAGCCATGGAGAGGATCATAATGGAACTCATAAATAAAGACATAGGGAACTTGCAGACTTTGGATCCAACCCAGTTTGGCTTTGTCAAAGGCAGATCATGCCTTTTAAACTTGGTTGACTTTTTGAGACAGTCACCAAGGCCATTGATGAGGGAAAGGCAGTCCATACAGCCTACCTTGACCTGGCAAAGGCCTTCGACACAATACCCCAGTCAGGTATCATCAAAAAACTCATCAGCTTGAATGTAAACCCATACATCACAAGATGGGTTGCAAACTGGCTAAGTGACAGAACCCACAGGGTCAGAGTTGCTGGAGCCATGTCAGACTCAAAGCCTGTCACAAGTGGTGTCCCACAGGGCTCAGTCCTGGGTCCACTCTTGTTCGGCATCTACTTTTCTGAAGTACAAGCAAACACAGGAGGGTTATGGCTGACAAAGTTTGCAGATGACTGCAAACTGGGCGCCATAGTCGAAAACACATCTGACACAGATATCCTTCAGAAGGGCCTCACAGAAACGGATAACTGGTGCCAGAGCCATGGCCTAAAGTTAAATGCCAAGAAATGCATAGTCATACCCTTCGGGAAAAACAAGGCTACCATATAGGTGGCAATCCACTGAGCACAGAAGAAGTCATCAGGGATCTGGGGACCCAGGTTGACAGTAGCCTTTCGTTTGACACCCATGTTGCTAAAGTAGTTAGGAAAACCTTCTACATTGCCCACCTGATCATGAAGGGATTCACATCTAGATCAAGGGAGGTCATCGCCCCCCTGTACTCATCACTCATTAGACCTATGATTGAGTACAATGCCCCATTCGGAATGTATCTGACCAGACACCTGCAGCAGCTGGAAAGGCCCCAAAAGTTCCTCACCAAAAGGATAAAGGGTCTCAAAAATATGTCTTATGCTGCCCGACTGAAAGAACTCCAGCTCTATTCAGTCTCATACCGCTTGCTCAGAGGTGACCTGTGCCTGACATACAAGGCCATGTCAAACCCTGATTTGATGAATATGCTTCACCTCAAAAAATCTAGATCCCTCAGAACCACAAGGGCGGGAGACTTAAACCTTGACACGGTTATTAATAGAACATGCTGGAGGGACAGATTCATCACCCAGAGACTCCCTATGCTGTGGAACAAAATCCCGGTACATGTGAGGCAGAGCACCTCGCTGGCCTTGTTCAAGAGGAATCTTGACCAATGGATGGGGGATCGCAGATATACCCCAGGGATTACTTCAGTGTCACTGCTTGATAGAGGCACAGCAAAATAATAGGCATAGTTTTATTCTAACTAAAGGGGTGGCGAAAGCCAAATAACTATGGGCTAGGCTTATAAATGCCCTTGGGCAGATAGCCTAGTATGAACCTATGAACCTATGAACCTATAAACACTACTAATGTATGCATACTGCTTTACTTCTACAATGATCTGAATTTTATTTTTACATTTTACAGCACAACAATGCAGAAACACTAAAAGACATCATCTGGTAAACAAAGCAATACTGTCTCACAATGAAAAAATAGGCTTGACATTAAACTTTGCCCTTGAAACTCACATTCATTGAAACAGCATTGAAACCCACACACACCACATCCAAAGAAAATGCATCTGGCCAGTGGTGGATAAAGATTACCTTTGGGCTGTTTTCAAATCATTGGCCCCTTGCACACAAAACAAGAAACATACATGTGTTCTTTTCTTTATACACCTTCCTGACTTTATTAAATTATAGTCCTTGTATAATACAACACACATGTTAGAGCGCATTTTAAATTTATTGTTTGAACATTTTACCAGTAATCTGTACTGTAGGCAATGAAACAAAACACATGAACCAATAATGACAAAACTGCCCAATTCAGAACTTTTCCATCATAAAAGTCTGCTTCCACACCCACACTATAAATAGAATGACAATAGTGTAAGCCATAGGCATCTTGCACAGCGTCTCGCACTTATTTTCAATTTCATTTTTTTTGGGGGGGGGGGCAAAAGGTCAAAAACCAGGGACACATTTTAAACATTGCTTGTATAATTTTGTACAGTTGCTAGAATAAAATGCTCTGCTACCATCATGCAATTCACTGGCAGGTTTTGAACCCAGGACTCTATGCACTACATTCAGAACAACATACCACTACCCCAAATCAGCAGCTGCCTGAAAAACAGGAAGACTGAAATCATTTAGTGAATTAATTTCTCACTTCTCAACATAGCTCTTAACCTCATCACAAAAAACATGGACAAACAACAAAGCCAATAATGGGGGAATACAAATTCAGTTCTCACTTCTCACTGACTCACTATATCTCTGAACTGTTAACACAAAAATGTTCTTACTTCTCATCATAGCTCTCTGAATTCTTAGTAGAAAAAAAAATCTGGACAAAGCTCAGAACATAACTTTCAACTGTTAGAGAAAAAAGCTCTCAACTCACTCAGAAATGGTTGTGCCTAGGGATAGTAGGCTCTTTTTACCCTGTACTAAAGGTACATGGTTTGAGCCTGAATACCTCTAGCTAGCCACCAAGTGTATTATATGGGGGCATTTTCACACACACACACACACACACGCTTCTGTCCTTATCTGCCTAAATGTCTGTTCCAACACACGAACCTCAATCATACATTTAGTCTGGTCAATATACCACTTAGGAGGGGAACATCCACAGCCCAAAATAAATATAGACTATCCCACAAGACCGACAGTCAAACCTATCAGTAATCACAAACTTTTTCCCATTAATATTAGCATTTTGAAAGGTCTAGTTGATAGTTTGTGGCCTATTGTGTGTTATGATGCCGAATTTGAACATTTATTCCCAAAAAAGGTTACTTTTTCATATGGCAGATTTGGGAACCTTAAGGAAGCTCTTAGATATAAAAAGAAGAGGTTGTTGAACACTCAGATAGATATGTTCAAGTGTGGCAGATGTAAAGTATATTCTAGGGTGAGGAATATCTCTGGTCAGTCCTGTGGGGGTAAATTATTATTGAAATATCTTAGAGAAGTCAACCAGGTTCAACAGGCAAGATCTTCATGAATCCAAACTGGGTGGGGTCAAGTGCTTGCAGATTGCCTATGTCCTTGTTTATGAGACCCATAATAATGTGCTCTATGGCTTTACAGATCAGACTTGTCAAGATAACGGGGCAATAGTTTCCAGGGTCAGTAGTGGCACTATCTTTGTGCAAGGGGCTGACAATGGCAGTTCTCCACTCTGCTTGAATGAAGCCTGTATTTAGGCTGTGGTTGAATAGGGTGCTCAATGACGAAGCTAGTTCTTGCTGGAGATGGTGCTTGGTGCAGAATACAGCCTGAGATACTATCAGATCCCATGGAAGCTGTGTTCTACACTTTGGATAGGGCCTTCAACACTTGATCTATGGAGACTGTAGGCTATTCAAATATTTAAAATGTTCACTGCCCTTACAGAAATTATATTAGAAGGACAGGTTTAAGCTATTATTATCATACTAATAACGCATACAGTTGTACCTCTCCCTGGCATAACTGACATGTAGTAGGCAGGAGTAACTCATCTGCATTCATTCCATATAACAATACTAAGATAAGTTAAGCCCACTGGCTGTGTAGATAACAATTTCCACAACAGCATTTGTCTAAAAGCTCCATTTAAACAGGGGCAAGTATGCACTTCCACATTTCAGTATCCTTCTTTGAGTTTACATGAAAAACCACTGTTCCTACCCATTTACAAAGGCAAAAATGCAGCAGATAGTACCAAAGATTTCTAGAAGACACACATGTCTCTTACCATTACTCAGTTTAGTCTCTTTTTGCTTGACCTATCCAGGTAAGCAGAGTTCCCATTACTCCAGTATTCTTCCATACAGTCACCAAATGCTCTTCTAAACTTGTTATGCAGCCCAACAGCTGAATATTCTTTGACATTTCCTTGTTAATTTATCATTAATCCCTTGGTAAGGGCTGGCTGGCAGTCTCTTTAACCTCTTCCACCTTTAAAACTAGACTGGAGTGGGGGTTAAGTGGGTCACTAGCCCACCATACCAATGGACTTAACAGTAAATACTACACATAAAATTGGGTCATGTAGCCAAGCACTTGCACTGCAGAATCTTGCATAACATGCAGTTAAACAAATCATTTAGAGAGCTCCACCACATGCCAAAAGTAAACATTGCCTCCACTTCTCGCAGGAGAATATGGCAAGTTTGTATTCTGTGGCAGTCTGTAGGCCAAACATCAGTAGCAATGTTGTAGTTAGTTAAAGCTCAACATCTCCAGGGCTGAAGTCTGACAGTGCATTCTACTCTGTGGGGTTCCTCTACTTCACTACTGCCACCATTTACCATTTATGGCAGCAGCAATCTGGAATTTTTATCCACAATGGAACATTTTAGTGTGATCATTTACATCAACTGATATTTAAGGACCAGCTGTCAGTTAATGCTATGTCACCTTTGTAACATTCATGCTGCTAATTAGGATGCATTCAGATGACACCACAATGTGGATGTTTCATCAATCTTCTTAGAGATCTGTATTGTGACATTAAAGTACTGCAGTATTATGCAGTGCCTAAGAAGGTTAAATATTTCTTAAAGTTGTACTTTTCCCTTTCTATACATAAAACCAATATATTATGCATATGATGCAGTTGTGCATTCATATGCTTTCAGTTTGCATATTTAGAATTGTTTCCATATGTATATCTGATCACATTTTAAACCATAAAGAACTCTAAGATGCAAATATCACTTTTGCAACTTTCCATCTTTGCATGTTACTTATCTTCTTCGTAATAGATTTCTGCTTGCATGATTCTTTCCTTCCAATTCTGCATTCTCACACAACTCTTGTACATATTTGCATTCTTAGGTTGTCTTCTGGTTACAGAAATCTTCTTGCTTAGATGTTCTTGTCTTGTGTAAATAGCTTTTATTCCCTCTGTACAATATACCATCACAGCACAAGGAAAAAAAAGAGATCTCATGAAGTTTTGAAATTACAGAACGAAAGCGCTTACCTGTATTTGGTTATATTAAAATTTTAGTTTTTACTTGGGGGTCCGTGGTTTTTTGGACATTTGTTTTGTTTGTTCGCGTAAGTAAAACAAGAAAATAACTTGGGGTATATCCCTGCCTGAGTAGTTTGTTCAGCTTGACGGACGAACTACAAGCCCTTCTTCTGTTCGTTCACGCCATTAATCCCGGCTGCTCAGCTTTCAGGCGAACTGCTTCATTAATCCTGGCTGCTCAGCTTCCTCCTAGTGTTGCTGCCCAGCCGCCGCCATTAATTCCGGCTCGAATTCCTGCTGTTTCAGCCAGCCGGAAATGATGATCTGAGCTCCTTGAGCTCAAGTCCGACTGGCTGGTAGCCTGGCGGAGCTGACGTCATTGCGCACGTGATGACGTCAGCTCCGACAGCGCAAACATTTTAAAAATGTAAAGAAAAATCAGAAATGAAGGGGTGCCACTCGGGAATCATGGCACCCCTTCATTTGGACCCCAAAACTCGGTAAAAACTGAGTAATTCGGAATGGTTGGGAGGTCTGGTGGCTATAGGCATGGGTAGAACAAATAGACAGCCTAGAGTTACTTGTTGGGATGTCAGCCACCACTGAAGGTCCTTCTTGCACGTATTCATTGTTATGATTTTGTGGGACATTGGAATTTCCTGAAAGGATCATTGAGAGAACAGGAGCCACTGTAGTACTTGCATGTGCATCTGACCCAGAGGAATGGCTATGATCGTTGCTGCCATCATTCCTAGCAATTTGAGTACCAATGAGACTGGGGGTTTTGTCTTTGGAAGCAAGTCTAAGATTTGTTTTCATAAAAGACAAACTCTTTCTGGAGGAAGGTTTATGGTCATTGTGATTGTATTTAGATCTGCGCCTATAAAAAACGGTCTGTTGAGACGGCGACAAGGCAGATTTTTCTGAGTTTATGATAATCCCCAATTGATTGCAGAGATTTAAAGTTGTGTCCCTTGCATGTATGAGTTGATGCCTGGTGGTGGCATTGATGAGCCAGTTGTCTAGATATGGAAACACCTGGAATCCCAAACATCTCAGGTGAGCCTTGACTACTGCCATGCATTTGGTGAACACTCTGGGGGCTGTAATGAGACCAAAGGGAAGAGCGCGAAATTGGTAATGACTGGATCACAGCCAGAAGCGTAGATGATCCCTGGATGGCTTGTCCATTTTTATGTGGTAGTATACATCCTGGAGATCTATCGAGCGCATCCAATTGTCTTTCCCCAGAAAGGGGAGTATTTACTGCAGTGTGACCATCTGGAGCTTTGCCTTTACCGACCTGTTTAGTCTGCTGAGGTCGAGAACAGGTCTCCAGTCCCCTGTTTTCTTTGGAACTAAAAAGAACCTTGAGTAAGTTCCAAATCCTCTCTGGTCTGCTGGGACTGGTTGGATGACTCTTTTTTTCAGCAACCTTTGGACCTCTATGGCTGCTTGCTCCCTGTGACTGGGTGGAATGTCTGGGATTTTTTTCACAAGAGGGGGCAGTATGGCAAAGGGAATTGAGTATCCTCTGGATATGATACTTTGCACCCAACTGTCTTTTGTTATTCTTATCCAGGTGTCTGGGTACAAAGAAAGGCACCCCCTGACTGCCTCCAGAGATGGACAATTGGGCCTCCTCTCAGGAGCGCTGAAAGGGCTTCCCAAAGAACTGATTTCTGTTGCCCTAATTCTGCCACATTATTTCCCCCTCCTCTGCCTCTAAAGGGGGTTTCACCATGAGTGTCCTGGAAAGATCCTTGAGATTTACGGAACAACATCTTTCCACCTCCCCTCCCTTTGGGCAGGGTCTAATCAGGGTAGAAAAACATACTCCGATGGCAGACAAAGTTTTTCTGTCTTTCTCACTCATGGTAAGTGTTTCCTTTACTTTTGGTCCAAAAAGGGACGAGCCGTCAAAAGGGGTGTTAATAAAGAAAGACTTAAAGGGTTCCGCAAAGGAACACAGGTGCATCCAGGAATGTCTTTTATGGGCAATTCCTGTACCTGTTGCTCTGCTCGTTCCATCAGCTGCATATGAGACCAGACACATGGAAGAGTTCACAATAGAATTAAGAGTAGAGAGCTGGGAAGTTACCTTGTCAGAAACCTCCACAGCTACTGAACCCTACAAGGTATTTCCTAGTTCCTTCAGGAGATCCCTTTGCAACCTAGTGAAATGTGAGAGATAGTTCAGCGATCGAAGGACAAAAGCCGCTGAACTAAACATACTCTTCCCATACCTGTCCATAATCCTGGACTCTCTATTAGGAGGATGAACAGATGTAGAAGTTTCTGATAGTTCCTTCTTAGTGGCCACTGCCACCACCATGGCATCAATGGGCACTCCTTTAGTTAGAAAGGTTTTGTCTTGAGGGCAGGTTATAAATTTATTAGGCCTCCTGGGAACAGGCTCTGTGGTATCCAGGGTCTCCCATGCCCTCCAAGAGAGTAACTCAATCAACTCATTGAAGGGTGGAGACACCCAAGAGGTGGAGGGTTAGGACCCAAAATCCTTCAGGAGGACTGACTCATCATCAGTAGGCTTAAGAGATTTCCAGCCACCCCTCTGTTTAAGGAGATCTAGGATATATGGACCCTTCTGACTCATCTAAGTCAGTATCTGAAGTGACGGATTGCTGTGGGGGAGTCCAGATGCTGCCTCTTGCAAAGTCTCTTCCTGGGAGCCTCTTCAGTGGGAGCTTCTGGGGAGGTCTGTGAAGACAGAATTGGTTTGCCCAATGGGGTTTCCTAAGGCTCAGGGTCTCTACGCTTTAATGGAGCGTGTGCTATAGAGGTAGACACTGGTGCTTTAAGGGAGGGAGCTGCTGGTACTGATGGTGTGGCTGATGGCGTGGACAATACCCCCCTCATGGCCTTGAAGGCCCCTCGGTCCCAAAATGAGGAATCCCTCGGATCCAAGGATACAAGGGACTCTCCCAGCACCAGAACAGAGGACTCCGAGACCGAGGTCGGGGCCAAGCTCACTAGAGCCCTGAGAGGCAAAGTTGGAACCGACAAGTCGGTCCGACTATCCTCCCTGGACCCGACCGGTGAGCGTTGGCTCCGAGATCCCTCTGTCAGCACCGAAGATATCAGGGCAGTTGGGGCCAAGAAACCTAAGGTAGGTGTCAGCCCTGAGGGCTCCATGATCATCAGTTCCAAGCTCTCTGGCTCCAAAACTTTGGGGCAGATCAGAGGAAGAACAGAAGATGGTGGGGGAACTTGTGTCGGCTCTAAAGTCCCAGGGGTCAGTGACAAATAAAATTTTTGCTAGTGCTGGTATCTGCAAAAGCCTCTTCACCACACTGTCTACATCCATATCAGAGAGTCTACTTGAGGCCCGAGAAGAATGTGTGGATGAAGCTGCCGACTGTAAGATGGGGGATTTCAATATAGGAGATACCGGCTCCAATGTCAGGGACCGGCTTCTATCCAAAACAACAGTTGACTCAGTTGGCTGTGGAGCCAATGTTGAAGCTTTACTCGATCTGGTTTTTGGAGTAGCTGGACTTTTTCTTGGCTCCGAATTGCTAGAAGACGTCTTAGAGGGTTTGTCATGCTTATCCAGTGCCTCTTGGAAGGAGGATTTTAAAAGCCCTCTATCCATACGTTTTCTCTTTCTCATGCAACACTCTAGCACTAAAAGAGTGGCATATTGAACAACTTTCTTGCAGGTGTACCTCACCCAAACAATACACACAGTTGGTATGTCCATCAGTGATGGACATCTTTTGCCCACATCTTGGGCATTTTTTAAATCTAGACTTGGATTTCTCCTTCTCTTGATGAGACATCCTATCAGACAACAGAGAAAAAAATTCTCTCTCTCTATATAAATAAATTATATATATATATATATATAAATAAATATATATATATATATATATATATATATATATATATATATATATATATATAAACACAGCACTCTACTCCTAATAATGCAAGATCTTTAAACAATTAAGCTAAATATCCAATATAGTTGCCCTGTAAATAAAAAGGGCTCTTACTAACGCCACACAACTATGTGAGAAGAAATAAGAAGTTATGTACTCACCATAACGTTCCATCTGAGTAGGTGAATTCATTTGTCTGCAACCTTTGGGTCTTGGATCCGACTTCGGATCCGAGCCGGCA
The DNA here is from genome assembly GCF_019279795.1 of Protopterus annectens. Lineage (NCBI taxonomy): Eukaryota > Metazoa > Chordata > Ceratodontiformes > Protopteridae > Protopterus > Protopterus annectens. The sequence goes on from NC_056744.1 coordinate 387,096,053, forward strand.
ACTTATTTTACAGCTTATGGATCCGAGCTCCTAGCTCCTCCCCTTACCCATAATCCTCTGCCAACCCTGATTGACCTCAGATCAAGTTTGCCCTTATACCAATTTTCAGACCAAAGTGTCCCAAAAGGAACCAAGAAAGGACATACAAGAATTGACTTCTGAAGGCCAGGGGGAAGGAGGGGGGGATGGTTGCAGACAGATGAAGTCACCTACTCAGATGGAACGTTATGGTGTGTACATAACTTCTTAATCTGAAGTAGGGACTTCATTTGTCAGCAACCTTTGGGACAGAGTCCCCAGTTACCTGAATCTTGGGCAGCCATCATGGAAGGATGTTCCGGAGCACTGCGGAGCCAAAGGTTGCTCTCCCTCTGGAAATAATATCCAGCTTATAATGGTTGATAAAGGTATGAGATGAGGCCCAAGTGGCTGCAGAGCAAATATCATCCAAAGATACTGTAGATCTAAATGCAGCAGAAGTAGATATGGAGCGAGTAGAATGTGCCCGTACTCCCTGAGGTGCGGGCCTTCCCGAAGTTTCATAGGCCAGAAGAATACACTGTGAAATCCATCGTGATATGGTGACCTTAGAAATAGCTTTACCCAGATTGAATTTGGAAAAGGAAATGAACAACTGATCTGACTGTCTATGACCAGCAGTCCTATGAATGTAGAAGAGCAGTTGTCTGTGCACGTCTAAGGAATGCAGCTTGTATTCTCCTTTATTCTGGTACTTAGGGAAGAAAACTGGCAGGTTAATGGACTGATTGATATTGGTTTCTGAGGCCACCTTAGGAGGAAAGGAGGGATTGGTCCTGAGGTACACTCTATCCTGATGAAAAATCAAGTAGGGAGGTTTCGTACAAAGGGCCTGAAGTTCGGAAACTCTTTTCGCTGAAGTGATGGTGACAAGGAACGCCGTTTTCCAGGAAAGTTATTTAAGTTCGGCCGAGGCAGCTGGTTCAAAGGGAGGAGCAGTCAAGGCTTGAAGGACTAATGATAGATCCCAAGGGGGTACCACTTCCTTGACAGGAGGCCTGAGCAGGAAGGTACCCTTGAGGAAGGTTTTACATAATTTCGCAGTCATCAAGGGACCTGACTCGTGTCCCACATGGTAATGAGAGATGGCTGCTAATTGAACCTTGACCGTAGAACACCTAGCTCCCCGTTGAAAGAGTCCGGTGAGGAAATCCAAGACGGACGGCAACAAAGCCATGAAGGAATCTATGTTATGGTGTTCCGCCCAGATGGAGAAACGCTTCCATTTACTGCGATAGACTTTTCTAGTGGAAGGCTTATGTGCTGCCACCAAGATGGCTTTAACTGGTGAGGAGATGCCGGGAGTCCTGACTAAGAGTGGAAATGGAGCAGCCAAGCTGTCAGCTTCAGGTTGTCCAGATTTGGGGTCGGTAGGCCTGAAGGATGGGATATTAGATCCGGAATGGGATCCAGAATCCAGGGAGAATTCGCCAGATGAGACCACAGGTAAGGGAACCAAGTTTGGCGAGGCCAGAATGGGGCAATGAGGATCATTCTGCTCCCAAACTGAGAGGCTTTCTGTATTAGTTTCAGCATTAGGGGTAGAGGAGGATAGGCATAAAGTAGACCGGGAGGCCAAGCATGCACTAGAGCGTCTCTCGGGGCTTCCCCAAGGGGGGGAATCAGAGCGAAGAAGCTGGAGCATTTCATATTTGAGGGAGTGGCAAAAAGATCGCAGCAGGGTTGCCCCCATTCGGCAAAAATCCGCTTCACTACCTGGGAATTGAGAGACCACTCATAAGGGGAAAAATAGTGCGGCTGAGCTTGTCCGCCAGAATGTTGGACCGTCCCGGAATGTGCGTTGCGATAAGGAAGCGGTTGGTGGAATCGCGTATTCCCACACCCTCATGGCCTCTCAACAGAGAGGGTAGGATCTGGTTCCCCCCTGTTTGTTGATGTACCAGACAACTGACATGTTGTCAGTCTGTACTGCAATAGTTCCTACAGGGAGAAGGTTCTGAAGTGCTTGCAACGCCAACAGCACCTCCCTCATCTCCAGAACGTTGATATGCAAGGAGGTCTCTGTGTTGTTCCACGTGCCTTGGACCATTCTGCCTGAGCAATGCCCTCCCCCACCTGAGGCGAGAGGCGTCCGTGGTCACCGTGGCGAGGGGAGGCGGTGTGCAGAAGGGTCGTCCCGTATGAAGGTCCGGGGACTGGAGCCACCAAAAGAGGGCCCTCCTGCAAGCCCTGCTGAGTGAGATAGGATGGCTGAGGGGGAGAAACTGAAAAGACCATTGGACTAGAAGGGTCCACTGTAGCACCCTCATATTCAGACGAGCGTATGGAAGAAGAGTTATTGCTGCTGCCATGGAGCCTAGAGCCCTCAGGACCAATTCTGCTGGTGGGGCTTTTAATTGGAGGATGGCCCGCACATGAAGTCTCAGGTTTTGAAGTCGCTCCAAAGTGAGGAACGCTCGCAGACTTCTCGTATCTATTTTGGCCCCTATGAAATCTATCACTTGTGTTGGAGCAAGGGAGGATTTGTCCAGGCTGATCGTAATGCCTAGATGGGGAGCTAGCCGGAGAAGGTGATTTCTGGCTGTGCAGAGTAGATGCCTTGTTGGGGTGGACAGGAGCCAGTCGTCCAGGTACGAGAAGACCTGCATTCCCTGGAGTCTGAGGTGGGCTGCTATCACTGCTAACACTTTGATAAACACCCTGGGGGCTGTGCTGAGACCAAAGTGAAGGACCCTGAACTGATAGTGACTGGCTCCCAGCCGGAAGCGAAGAAACCTCCTAGATCTTCTGTCCATTAAAATGTGGTAGTATGCATCCTTGAGGTCTATTGAGCACATCCAGTCGCTCTCCCGCAAGAGGGACAGAATGGATTGAAGGGTGACCATCCGGAATTTTTCTTTGGTTACTGACAGGTTCAAGAGTGAAAGGTCGAGAATCGGTCTGAAGTCCACCGTCTTTTTTGGCACCAAAAAGAACCTGGAGTAAAACCCTAATCTGAACTGATCTGGGGGGACGGGCTGGATGGCTCTTTTTTCTAGCAGCTGATGGATTTCTGCAGCTGCCACCTCCCTCTGATCGGGTGGTACATTGGGGAGGTTTTTGAGTCTGGGGACATGGTGCAGTGGAATTTTGTAACCTCTGGATATGATACGAAGCACCCAGTGTTCTGACGTAATGGACTCCCAAGCCGCCAGGTGCTTTGAAAAGCGCCCCCTGACTGCCTCCAGAGTAGAGCAGTTGGGCAACCCCTCAGGGCTGCTGCGTGGGCCGAAGAGAGAAGATTTCTCTGGACCCAAAATTCCTCGGGACCCCTCTGCCTCTAGGGCGGTGTCCTCCCTGTCCTCCTCTGCCACGGAAGGACTGGTTGTCCGGAGCAGGATGGGAATGTTGCAATTTCCGGAACCACATCTTCTTCTGTCCCTGTTGGTTCTTGGAGAAGGACCTCTGGGGAGCAGAGAAGCGGACTCCGATGGCAGACAACGTCTTCCCATCCTTTTCGCTCTGGACAAGTGTCTCGCGAACGGTCTTGCCAAACAAGGCAGAACCATCAAAGGGGGCATTCGCAAAGGACGCCTTGAAGGGCTCCGCGAAGTCACAATGTCGGAGCCAGGCCTGACGTCTCATGACTAGACCCGCTCCGCCTGCTCTAGCGGCTCTCTCTATGGTGTAGGACAAAAGCCGCATAGAGGTATTTGAAACAGATCTTAGATTGGCCATACGAGTGGAGTATAACTGCTTGTCCTCCGCCGACATGGACTATGGGGGGGAAGCAGCGTATTCTTTGATAAGATCTCGCTGCATCCCAATGACATGTGCCATGTAGTTCAGGGACCTTACTGAGAAGGTCACTGAACTAAATACCCGCTTCCCGAGGCGATCCATCCAGCGGGACTCCTTGCTCGGTGGAAGGACCGAGGGGCTCTCCTGAGCTAGCTCCCTCTTCGTGGCTGCCGCCATCATCATGGCATCTATGGGGGGACCCTTGCTCCAATGGGACCGGTCTGCAAGGGGACTCAAAATTCTATCCGGGCTTTTGGGGACTGGCTCCACAGTGTCCGGCTCCTTCCACGCCCTGGTGGTGATAAGGTCCACCAGGGGGTCGGCCGGAGGGGACACCCAAGAGGTAGACGGGCCTGCTTCGAATGCCTCCAGGAACATGGACTCGTCGGAGGAAGCCTTGGGGGCAGACCACCCCCCCCGATCCGGAGCATTTCCATGATGTCTCTAAAGGAGACATCCTCGGGGAGTGACCTTGGGGAGCCTTCCCCTTCATCCAAGTCCGTGTCCTCTGTTAAGGACTCGGGGGAGTCCACGTGTCTCCTCTTACACTTATGCTTGCGAGGCACTTTCTCGGGGGGACTGTCTGAGGAGGTCTCACCAGCAATATCCTGTTCCAGTGGAACAACCTGGGACATCGAAGCAGGCTGTCCCTGTGACCGGGTGATGGAAGGATGGCCCAGCAGAGAGGGAGTGCAGGGTGGAGCCGATGCAAGGACCAGGGGGTCCGGATGCTCTCAAAAGAGCCCTCTCCACTACATCAAAGGCCGAGGGGGAGCCTCTCTCCCTGGAATCCGAAAGCCGGCTCCCGCTCGGATCTGATGAAGGGATCGGAACCGGTGCCGAGGCCACCGGATCCGAAGGACCCTTGTACTCTGACCTGGACGGAGCCAAAGGCACACTGAATCCCTCAGATCCGAAGCTCGGGCCACGGCTCCGAGAGGTCAGATCCGACGAAGGACCCGACAGACTCGAGGACAGGATCGGATCTGAAGTACCCAGTACTGTCGGCCCCGACCCACCCCCGGCTCCAATGCTGCCTGGCTCTGAGTGCTCCGAACCCGGAAAGCGGGTCAGAGAAGGAGCTATTGGGGCAAAAAAAGGTGTCGAGCTCCCCCCCGAAGGGGGGGGAGGCAAGAGCACTCCCATCTGCAGCTGGGCCTGGATGAACCTTCTCATCATCCGGTCCAAGTCTGCATCAGAAAGACTATAAGTAGATCTCGACGAGGCCACCGAGGTGGGCTGGGAATGCCGCCTCGATGACCTCGATGGAGATCGGGTCTCCTCCTCCTCGGGTCCCGGGGAAAAGCAAGGGGATCGGATCTGAGGAGGAGAGGACCTGGAAGCCATGGAGGGAGAAGCCTGCTTAGCTGGGGGGGCTGAAGCGGAGGCCTCGGCCCGCTGCTTGTGGTGCTTCTCCCTCCTTTTCTCCCTCCTGGCCTCCCTTTCCTCCGCCTTAGTGGGAGTTTGAGTCCCGGCCGGGAAGGGGGCAGGAGGGCTACCACCAAAGGCTGAGGAGGAGCCACGGAGTACGGAGGCGAAGCTGGATCCGGGGGCAAAAGTCCCGCCAGAACCAACTTCGACCTCCGCTATTTCAGTGCCCTGGGGTTGAATGCTGCACAGATGGAACACCCTGAGGACAAGTGTTCAACCCCAAGGCACCGAACACACCAAGTGTGGCCATCCGCCGGTGAAAGCTTATGGCCACACTTGGTGCAATTAGAAAAAATGGGCTTTGGGGCCTCTGACATTTTTCAAGGAAAAAAATAACTACACAAGCACACCAGGCTCCAAAAACACAAGCAACACACACACACTCTACGAACCAGCGAGGGGAGGGAATACACTAAAAATGAATAAAATTAACAAAAGGCAATCCTAAACACACACACTATTTAAGAAATCAAAGATTTTCTGTATTAACAAGTTTTCTCTCAAAACTTATCTGAAAGTCGCCAGGAGCTCTGAAATCCAGCTGTCTCTTCTAAGAGCGGCAGACTAGAGCTGAGGTCAAGTTGGCAGGGGATTATGGGTAAGGGGAGGAGCAAGGAGCTCGGATCCATAAGCTGTAAAATAAGTTGCCGGCTCGGATCCGAAGTCGGATCCAAGACCCAACGGTTGCTGACAAATGAAGTCCCTACTTCGGATTATAAGATAAGGAGAGCTAAAGGCCTTAAACATGGCCACTTATCTAAGTTAAGTCACTAAATAACTAGTAAATTACCAAAAATACACAATGCCCTGTAATTAAAAGGGCTCTGACTAACACCACACAACTATGCAAGAGATAAGGAGAACTAAAGGCCTAAAGAGCGCCCACTTATCTAAGTTATTTAAACTACCTTGGAAAAACTAGCAAATACCAGGAATATACTTATAGAAAGGCTAACTATTATAAAGAAAGGAAACATTATTAAACTAATTTAAGCTATGTAGCAAATTTTTAACAAGAAAAAAGCAATAACTTTCACTGGCCAGAGCTGGTGAACATCCGATCAAGTTGCAGCGGCAAACGAGATCTGAGGGAAGATCAAGGTGCTTCATGGGATAGGGAGTTGGCCTCGAGCTGGTTGAAGACCTCAAGCTTTTGCAGTTGGCCAAGTCAGAGCCGAGGATTGGCTCCAAATCATCAGTAAGAATGAACGGCGAGATAGAACAACTTCACATTATAGAACAACTTCACATTAAAAGATTTGTTAGCCTCTGTCCTTGGTTTTATCTGGGCATCAAAGTAGATGGATATTGGCTCAGTTATGGAACCATTTGCCATTATTGGCCTGTAGGAAGGGTCAGAGATATTTTTATGGGATTTTGGGATCCCAAAGAATCTTTATACTTTTGGGAGGAGCAAGCTGAATGAAATTATGTTGCTTTGGTCCCAGTACAAGACATAATAATGAACAAATACTTTGAGTGACAGTAAGACTAATGCACATGTAGTAATACTTAAAATATTAACAACACAATAAATTACCACAAATGGACAGGAAGACATTAGACAATATTATACTAGTAAATATTGCAAAGACTGATTTCACATTGTGATTGCTTAGACATTGCGCTTCATTGGGTATAGTATGACATATTCTGAGGTTCACATTGCACGTGTGAAGTGGTGACTCATTCCTGACAATTGCACATTCAGGAATTAATAGCATAAGAAATCATGCTAAATGTAGCAGTTACTGAAGCAATTTCCAGAGTGATTACTATAGATGATGTTTCTCACAGAAAAAAGAAGTTATGTCTTACCATAAAGTTCCATTTGTATTGTTGATCCTTGTTCAGTCATTACGCATGAGTATCGGTTCCGACCTCAGAACTGACCCGACCATTTTCCAAGCTCGGGTCAGCTACAAACTCTCGAGCTAAGCTCTTACCCATAATCCCCCTCTCCTTGTTATCTCAGATTGAGTTTGCAAGTCAAAAGAAGGTAGAGGCTACCTCTGGTCAAATGAGCTAAGAGAACCGGATGGTGAGAGCCACTAGAAACCACAGGAGGGGGAAGGAGGGAGGGTCGTAATGACTGAACGAGGATCTACAATACAGATGGAACATTATGGTAAGACATAACTTCTTTATCTGATATTTTAATCCTCATTCATTCCTTACGCATGGGACAGAGTCCCCAGCTACCTCTATTCCTGGGAGGCTCTCATGGAAGGACATTCCTGAGCACCATAGAACCAAAAGATGCTCTTCTTCTGGAGGCCAAATCCAACTTGTAATGATTGATGAAGGTATGAGGCGTAGCTGAAGTTACAGCTGCACAGATGTCATGTAAAGAAGCTCTGGCATGGAAGGCAGCAGAAGTTGCCACCGACCTTGTCGAATGAGCCTTCACGGAAGTAGGCAATGGGATATTATGTTGTGTATAAATGAAGGCCACACAGTCCTTCAACCATCTAGCTAATGTGACCTTAGCAACAGCAGATCTTAATTTAGGTCCAGAACAGGCCAAAAATAACTGGTCAGATTTACGAAAGGACCTAGTCCTGTTTAGGTAAAAACGTATTTGCCTGTGGACATCTAGGATATATAGGCAATACACTCCTCTGTTTGAATGATTGGGAAAGAAAACTGGCAATTCAATGGTTTGATTAATAGACATTAAAGAGATCACTTTGGGCAGAAATGAAGGATTAGTTCTCAAAGGGTCCACATTACAACATTGAATTTTAAAAAGTTTGAATATTATAATATCGAACCAGTAATGTCGAATGCTGAAAACAGCGAAGGTGCAGGACACCGAATTCTTCCCCAGGGAAAGAATTTGGTGGGCCATTGATGTGGTTTCGCTGTTTTCAGCGTTCAATATGTTGGAACGTTACGGGTAGAGTTCAGGTAAGTGTTCGATTGTGTGTAGGTTAGGGTTAGGGGGCGGGTTAGGTGAGTTAGGGTTAGGGAGCGGTTCAGGTAAGTGTGCTGTTGTGAGGAAATTAGGGTTAGGGCACGGGTCAGGTAAGTGTGCGAGTGTGTGTAGGTTAGGGTTAGGGGGCAGGTTAGGTGAGTTAGGGTTAGGGCACAGGTCAGGTAAGTGTGCGGTTGTGTGTAGGTTTGGGTTAGGGGGAGGGTTAAGGGAGTTAGGGTTAGGGCGCGGGTGAGTGTGCGATAGTGACGGACCTTAGGGTTAGGGTTGGGTTAAGGTAAGTGGATAGCTAGTAGTGTATGTAAAGTTTAGTTTAGGTTTAGGTGTAGGATTTTAAGTGTATGTGTGTGGATTGCTGTTTTTTGTGTGTGTTTGTGTTGTGTGTATGTTTCTCGGAATAGCGATTTTTTTCACTGGGAAAAAATTCACTATTCTGACTGTTCGATGTTTACGAACTTCGATGTTATAATATAGACCCATTCTCAAAGACACTCTATCTCTATGAAAAATCAAGTATGGACTCTTGATACATAAAGCTTGAAGCTCAGAGATACGTCTGGCAGAAGTAATGGCGACCAAAAAAGGTTTTCCATGACAAATACTTGAGGTTGCAAGAAGAAGCTGGTTCAAAGGGTGGCACTGTCAGAGCTTGCAGAACTAATGATAGATCCCATGGTTGAATAGGTTCTCTAAAAGGTGGCTTCAGATGATTCACACCTTTTATGAAGGTCATGCACAATTTGTGAGACATAAGAGTGGAATCCTGGACAGCCTCATGGAAATTAGAAATTGCAGCCAAATTAACTCTAATGGTAGAGGCCGATAGCCCCGACTGGAAAAGGCCAGCCAGATAGTCTAGTATTATTGACACTGGTGCTGAGAAGGGATCTACTAATTTATCTTTCAGCCAACAGGTAAATCTTTTCCACTTGCTTAGATAAGTAATTCTAGTGGAAGACTTATGAGATGCAATGAGAATGTCACATACTGGTCAAGAAAGATCATTCTGCCTGGCAATCAAGGGAATTGGAGTAGCCAAGCAGTGAGTCTCAGGCTGTTCAAGTTGGGATGAATCAGGTTCTGTGGATGTGAGATCACCTCCGGGGTTGGATGGAGAATCCATGGTCAATCTAGTAGGTGAGGCCAAAGGAGGGGGAACCAAATCTGACGAGGCCAATATGGTGCTATGAGGATCACCTTGCTCTTCAACTGACGGGCTTTCTTCAGAAACTGGGGAATGAGGGGAAAAGGTGGAAATGCATAAAGAAGACCCGAGGGCCAATCGTGGATTAGAGCATCCCTGGGTGACTGCCCCGGAGGGAGAATCTGGGCGAAGTAGTTGCTGCAATTGTAGTTGGTCAGGGATGCAAAGAGGTCGCAGCAAGGACAGCCCCTGTGGTGGAAGATCTCCACCACTATCAAGGGATACAGGGACCACTCATGAGGTTGTAGAATGCACCTGCTGAATCTGTCTGCACCTGCTGAATCTATCTGCTATCACGTTAGAACTCCCGGGAATGTGCATAGCCATCACCCATTGCCATATCCTCATGGCCTCTCGACAAAGGGGGTAAGATATGGTTCCTCCTTGTTTATTGATGTACCAGACCTCCGCCATGTTGTCTGACTGAATCAAAATCATCCCAGGCGGCAGCAGCGGGTGGAATGCTTGCAACACCTAAAGCACTGCCCTCAGCTCTAGAACATTTATATGCAGTTGGGCCTCCAGTTTGGACCAAGTGCCTTGGACTGTCTGTCCCTGACATAGCCCCCCCACCTCATCAGGGAGGCATCTGTGGTCACTGTGGCCTTGGGTTGCTGGGGGGAGAAGGGGCGAGACCATTGAGACAGATTGTGTGTCATCCACCAATTTAAATCCTGTTTGCACCTGTGGGTTACTCGAATCTTGGCTGAAAGAGGATGCTGAAAAGGATACCATTGGGTGAGCAGTAGTCATTGTAGAAGCCTCATATGAAACCTGGCCAGGGGGACAATGGTGATGGAGGCTGCCATGGAACCTAACAGCTGCAGGACAGAGTGAGCTGTGGATTTCTCCCTTGAAAGGATTGGAATCAGTTGTTGTTTATCCTTAAAATTCTGTGTTCTGGAATGGCAGCTCTGCAGTTCTTTGTATCCAAGATAACCCCTATGAATTCTGTCGACTGAGATGGGGTGAGGTTGGATTTTTGCCAGTTTATGGTTATGCCTAGCCTTTGTGCAGCAAGGAGAGAGTATGCCAGGGCTTCTTCCAGTAGATGTCTGGTGGAGGCGGAAATGAGCCAGTCGTCTAGGTATGGAAACACCTGGAATCCTTGAAGTCGCAAGTGAGCTGCGACAACTGCCATGCACTTTGTGAACACTCTGGGGGCTGTAGAGAGTCCGAAGGGCAGTACTCTGAACTGGTAGTGACTGGCTCCCGCACGGAAGCGCAGAAATCTTCTTGATGGCCTGTCCACTTTTATGTGGTAGTACACATCTTGAAGATCTATCGAGCACAACCAATCGTCTTTTTCCAAAAGTGGGAGGATAGACAGTATTGTGACCATCCGGAATTTTTGTACTCTCACAAACTTGTTCAATAGACTGAGATCCAAAATTGGTCTCCAGTCCCTTATTTTCTTTGGCACTAAAAATAGTCTTGAGTAGAATCCGTATCCTATCTGGTCTGGAGGGACTATTTGGATGACTCTCTTTCTTAGCAGCTTTTCTATCTCTAGTGCTGCTTCTTCCCTTTGACTGGGTGGAACGTCGGGAAGGTTTTTTTTGAAGGGACAGGACAAATATCGAAGGGGATATGATAACCTCTGATTATAATCCTTTGTACCCAAGAATCGGTGGTGATGGTTAGCCAGGCAGAAGGGTACAAGAGAAAAGGAGTCGGGCCTCTCTTCAGGAGCGCTGGTAGGATTGGCCAGGGAAAGAGTCCCTGGAACCCTGGTTACGCGGAGCCCCTCTGCCCTGAAAGGAGCATCTTCCCTGTGAGTTTCCCCCTCTGCCTCTAGGGGAGAACTTGGCCTGTGTGTCACGGAAAGGACCCTGAGATTTCTTGAATCATATCTTCCCACTCTTTTGGTTTTGGAGGAAAGCACGTTGAGGGGAGGAATAATGGACACCTACTGCAGAAAGGGTCTTACCGTCCTGTTCACATCTGGCCAGTGTGGTTTTAACTTTGGGTCCAAATAACGAAGAGGCCTCAATGGGAGCATTAAGAAAGGAAGCCTTAAAGGGTTCCGCGAAATTGCAAAAGTGCATCCAGGCGTGTTGTCTCAAAACTGCAACTGAACCCACTGCTCTAGCTGCTCCTTCTGATGCATGAGATATTAGTTGCATAGAGGAGTTAGATACTGACTCAGTGGTGGAAAGCTGAGAGGCCACTTTGTCACGGACCTCATCAGACATGGCACCAGCCAAGGTTTCAGAGAGTTCGGAAATCAGATTCCTTTGAAGCCTGGTAAAGTGTGCCATATAATTCAGGGACCTGATAGAAAAGGTCGCTGATGCAAAGGTGCACTTCCACATCTTGTCCAAGGCCCGGGACTCTTTGTTAGGTGGATGGACAGCCTGGCTTTCTTCCTCTGCCAGATCCTTTTTTGTTGTGGCCGCCACCACCAAAGCATCCACAGGAAGACCTTTTGACCAATGGGGATCTGTAGCAGGAGGGGACAAAATCTTATCTGGCCTCCGGGGAATAGCCTTGATGGTGCTATGAGCCTTCCACTCACTCTGCACGATGAGCTGGACAAGTTCATTGGCAGGTGGAGTAACCCAGGAGGTAGGGGGCCGGACACGAAAAGCCTGCAGGAACACAGACTCCTCAGAGGTTGGATTACAGGGCTGCCAGTCACCTCTCTGTTTAAGGATTTTGAGGATATCACTGAAGGATACTTCAGAGGGTGACCGAGGGGATCCTTCCCCCTCATCAAAGTCTGTGTCTTCAGTGAGGGACTCCTCAGTAGATCCATGTGCTTCCTCTTACACAAACTTTTCCGGTGGACTTCCTCAGAGGGAGAAGCTGGGGAAGACAGCAGAAAAAGGGTTTCCTGTGGGAATATGTCCTGAGGCCCTTGCAACCGGTGTCCACTAGGTGTGACTTGTGAAACTATTGTACCAGAGGAGGGTGGGAGGAATAAACAGTCCAGTATCGTCAGCAGAAGTGAAAGCCTTCTCCATCAGTTGAAAGGCTGGTCCACCTGAAGAGTGAGTGTCCAGGGCAGGGGTCACCCCTCCCCTAACTGGCTCAGCCTGCTGACTCAGAGTCCCCGGATGGCTGTGGAGCAGCAAATTACACGTCACAACTGTCATCCTGGGTCGTAGCAAAACTTTCCTGCCACAAGGGCAACTGCGGTTCCTTAGTGAGCTCCATAAAGGAAACCGCAGAGGGGGGAAGACTGTGCTATATCAATGGATTTCAAAGGCAAGGAAGGAGGAGAATAAGAAGGGGTCTTTAGAGATGGGTGATCACCTCCCAAGGAAGGATAGGTCCTGGGGGGGGGTTGGATACCTCTGGCCAAAAGCACTTGGTTTACAATACGCAACACGTCGTGTTCGGAAAAGCTTCTAGTGGACCTCATGGAGACTGAGGGAGAAACAGGCCTGTCCACAGAAGAGACAAACTCGGTGCCGACCTCACCAGTCCGCACCGAGAACAATGGTGCCGAGAGAGACTGGACTATGGGCTTCTGCACCAAGGAAGTCACTGGTGCCGAGGTCACGGTCTGCACTGACACAAGGGTCAGTGCCGAAGTGCTTGTCGGTACTGAAGCTGGAACAGACAAAATTGGAGCCAATAACTGAGGCGTCGGTTCCGAATAAGATGTCAGAGCCGACGTGATCAAGGTCTGTGCTGACTGAGCAGTCAGTGCCAATACAGTAGTCATAATAGTCTGCACCGAGGAGCCCCTTGGTGCCAATACAGTGAAGGCTGCAGGAGAAGACGGAGCCGAGATCACTAAAGGAGCCGAAGGCCTCGGTGCCAAAGGTCTAGGCACCAAAAGCACAGGGGCTGACTGAGTGATATCCGGAGCAGAAACTTTAGCCTTTTTAGGTTTTGGTTGGCAAGACTCCCCAGCCGGGGACGAAGGCAAAGACTTAGCCTTAGTAGGAACATGCAAAATTTTCTTATGGGCTCTAGGAAGGGTTGAAGCCTCCGACCCAGAAATAGCCCCTAAAAAGGGAGATTTAAGAAGTCCCTTCAGCAATAACTTATTTTTCCTTTCGAATAAGGTTCTGTTAGAAAAATTTTTACAGATAGTACAGGGTAGGTCAACAGATAAATGGGACGCCCCCAAGCAATAAACACACAAGGAGTGTGCATCAGAAGTAGGTAATTTGTGTCCACAATCAGAACACTTTTTAAAACCCGGACTACCTTTCTTATCTGCCATGACAGAAAAAAGGAATAGTAGGAAGAGTACCAGCACTGGTACAAAAGAATACCCAAAGGTATGAGGAAAGGAAGATTACCAACGATGGTAGGGGAGAAATACCTCATGGTAAAAAGTGTACAGAGAAGACAGGAAAACTCAAGAAAATATGGTCGCTATATGCGATGGGGTAAGAGACAACAAAATAGAAACTTTTCTGACAGAAAATTTATACAGATGACTATTCTGACAACAAATAACTATACTTAGCTCAAGAGAAGCAGCTTGACATGACCGAATGGCAACATGGCAAACGAAATCTGGGGTAACAGGGAGAGGGGGATTATAGGTAAGAGTTTAGCTCAAGAGTTTGTAGCTGACACGAGCTTGGAAAATGGCCAGCTCGGTTCCGAGGTCGGAACCGATACCCATGCATAAGGAATGAACGAGGATTAACAATATCAGATCAAATCTTTCATTTTAGCTGCAATTTTAGAAAAAAATTTATCTCTGCTGAAATGAAACCTGATGAAACACTTTTCTCAGAATCAGAATCTTTAACCTGAAAAGAATTCACTGGATACAATACTCCCATTTCCAGTCTCTGCTCTTTCACCTAGAAATTAATGTCAGAAAGAGAAGGAATTACTTTTCTTTTTCTATTTGTACTCATTGAAGGTACAGTACTTAAAATATTAACGGCGTAATCCTCTGGCAAAACTCAGCAAGTCTTCCCTCTACATAGTGACAGAAACATTCTTAAAGTTTTTTTTTCCTCAAAATTTTTTTATTTTTCAAATACAGTTGAATAAATTCCATAGTATTTGTATATAACATCTTAATAACTATGTACACTATTTATATCAGCCTGACACTATAACAGAGCTCAAGGTATACAATTAATTTATAGGTATAACAATCCAGTTATCAGAGTGTGTCTGTTCAATTATTGTAAAGTGTCAATCAATAAGACTTTTTTCCATGGATTGTTAATAAATGGCTTAGGATGAATCCTTACTTCTTTAATTTTAATTTCCAACAATGCTGTGGTCTTCAGTAGGCTGTAGAAGTCTTCCAAAGTCGATAATGTGTTTGTATTCCATCTTCTTGTTATACATTTCCTTGAGATTGCAAGTATTTTCCATACTAGATACATATTTGACTTATTCAAATGAGGACCTTCATACACATTTAATAATACTAGAGCTTTAGGTAAGTTAAACAATTCATTAAATAAAGCTTGTAAAAAGTTTTTAATACCATTCCAAAATGGCTTAATTTTAACACAGTAAAAAAAATGTGACTCCAATCTGCATTGTGTGTTTGCTCACACCTCCAACATATTCCTTTTGTGGAAGAATTAATTTTAGCAATTCTATCTGGAGTTAAGAATGCTCTGCGCAAGCATCTCCGATTAAAAACTTTCCAGTATTGTGTAAAGGATGTATGTTTTATTGATAATAAAATATTTGATTTAATTTCTTCAGTTAGCTGTAATGAGTGTCCTTTTGTTATATAATTCCAATATGAGGATTTGGGTGTTGTTTTATAATTTATCAATATCTTGTAACATTTTGAAATACTATTTCGCATGTCATAATCATTATATATGACTTCATATAGGTATTTTGTAAGTTTAGGTATTTCTTTAAATGGAGAATTACTACTTATTCTGCATAAATCTTGTGAATATGGTAGAATGCCTTGTGTAGTTAGCCAATCTTGTTGTGGAGTTTTGTATGTTGTTTCTATTGTTTGCATATCCAGAACTTTTAGTGCTTTGATACATTGAAACCAACAAACAAATCCTTTCTGTTCCCAGGAATTAATTATTTATTTGTATATTTTATGTAGATAGTTCTTTGTAACTACGAATGGTGTTAAAATATCAAACCAGATTTTTAAATCTATATTTGCATTAATAATTTTCCTAAATGAATCAATGTAATAATTAATCATATGAATTTTAGTGGGCTTAGTTATGTTATACTGCATAGTAATACATATATGTGCCATGGCAAATTGTTTTAATCTGTTATTTGAATTTTTTTTTTGTAAATTAAATTCATTTATTGATATTACAGTTAGTAACTCTTTCCAATTTGCAGAATAATTTGGATTTATCTGATCTGAGATTGTTTTAGATATTGATGTTTTTATATGTTTCTATATCAGAAAAGTTTGATCCTCCCTGTTTCCATAGTCTGATATGATGTATTAAAGCTATTCTATTTCTTTTGGGAAACCATAACAATTTTATTAGGCATGAGTTTATTTCTTTGAGTATAATCCTTTCTGGTAACAGTTGTACTGCCAAAGCTATATATAGAATATTGGGTAGCAAAATAAGAAGTTATGTACCTACCATAACGTTCTATATTAGTTGTCTTTTTCTCGCCTTCTTTCTTGCTGGTTGGGTTCGGAGCCGATCCTCGGCTCCGACTCGGCCATCTTCAAAAGCTCGAGAGCTGCCTACTGGCTCGAGGCCCCCCTATATCCCATGATGCCTGGCGCTAGATACCCAGATCTCGTTTAGTGAGTCTAACTGCAGACATAATAATAATAATAACAATAATAATAATACAGGAATCGTGTCCTAGAATGCATAAATCCTATTGGAGAAACTACTAGTCAGAAGGAATAGACAGGGAAGGCTTGAGAAAAACAGAAGGAACTTTTCTCGGTCTACTACGACAGGGGCATGGAGGGTGGGACACAAGAAAGAAGACAAGAAGAAGACAACTAACATGGAATGTTATGGTAGGTACATAACTTCTTAATGTTAAGTTGTCTATCACGCCTTCATTCTTGCTGGTTGGGACAGCATCCCTAGCACCTCAATCCTGGGTGGCTCATCGGAACAGACTCTTCAGAACAGTGGAACCAAAATCAGCTCTGCTCCTGGAGGCCACATCCAGCATATAATGTGAAATAAAGGTATGAGGATTGGCCCATGTAGCTGCCGCACAAATAGTTTCCATTGGCAATCTTGCCTGAAAAGCCACTGAAGTAGCTAGAGCTCTAGTGGAGTGACCTTTTGGTTTAGCAGGAAGCTCTTTATTCCTCAGCTGATATATAAATGTAATAGATGTCAACCACCTAGATAATGTTACTTTCGAGACAGGTAGACCTTGCTTACCCTCAGCATAGGACAGGAACAGCTGGTCTGATTTTCTGATTTGTTTAGTTCTATGCAAGTAAAAACGTAACTGTCTATGAACATCCAATAGATGCAATTTGTATTCCGCCTTGTTGGAATAATTTGGAAAAAATACAGGCAAATCAATAGACTGATTCAAGTTATTATCAGAAGAAACCTTTGGAAGGAAGGAAAGATTAGTCCTGAGAGAAACTCTGTCATTGTGGAAAACTAGGTAAGGAGGCCGAATGCAAAGAGCCTGAAGTTCAGAAACTCTTCTGGCTGAAATAATTTCAACCAGAAGGAGGGTTTTCCAAGAAAGAAACTTCAAAGAACAGGAAGCTGCAGGTTCAAAGGGGGGCAGTATCAGGGAAGCTAAAATCAAATTTAGATCCCACGGCGGCAGGGGATCTCTCACTGGGGGCCTGAGTAAAGTAGTCCCTTTGAGAAAAGCTTTACAAAGCTTATGGGACATAATACTAGCATCCGATAGCCCTGTATGAAAGTTGGAAATTGCAGCTAACTGAACTCTGATCGTGGCAGAAGAAGATCCAGCATGAAAAAGTTCTGTTAAAAAATCCAAGATATGGTGCACAGGGGCTGAAAAGGGATCTATATTCCTAGCCTCTGCCCAGAAAGATAAACGTTTCCACTTACTAGCATAAGTCTTTCTAGTGGTAGACTTATGCGATGATAAGATGATTTCACGCACCGAGTGGGAGATGTCCGGAAGTCTGGCTAAGGTCGGAAGTGGAGCAACCAAGCAGTGAGCTGGAGAGATTGAAGGGATTGGTGCAGCCCGCCCGACTGGTGGATCAGGAGGTCTGGAATTGGGTCCAGGGCTGCTCCAGAATGTGATGATGCAGGAACGGGAACCAAATTTGTCAAGGCCAGTAAGGGGCAATGAGGATCATCTTGCATCCCAATGTGGTAGCTTTCTGAATTAGTTTGGGAATCAGGGGAAATGGAGGGAATGCATAAAGAAGTCCCTGAGGCCAATCATGAACTACAGCGTCTATGGGGGAGTGTCCGGGAAGAGGGAGGAGAGAGAAGAAATTGTTGCACTTGTTGTTGAAGGGGGTGGCAAAAAGGTCGCAGCAAGGCTGACCCCATTTGCAGAAGATTTGGTCTGCCACTATCTGATTGAGAGACCACTCATGAGGCATGAGAATTGCTCTGCTCAGCCTGTCCGCTATAACGTTGGACTTCCCAGGGATGTGCGCTGCTATCAGAAACCGTTGGGAAGAGCTCGCCCACTGCCAGAGTCTGAGTGCTTCTCGACATAGGGGGTAGGATCTGGTTCCGCCCTGCTTGTTGATGTACCACACTACTGACATATTGTCTGTTTGAACTGCAATGGTCCCGGTGGGAAGAGAGCTGTGAAGAGCTTGCAATGCCAAAAGCACGGCCCTCATCTCCAAGACATTGATATGCAGATGGTACTCGTGAGGCTGCTAGGTGCCTTGGACTGTTCTGCCCTGAAAATGCCCCACCCCCCACCCGATCAGGGAGGCATCCGTGGTCACCATAGCCACTGGAGGAGGAACAGCAAATGGTCTGCCCTGGGGAACTGATGGGGAAACCATCCACTAAGCAAGTTGGTTTTTCATGTCAGTGTGATCATTATCTTGTGTGACATTGGAAGTTGTTGGATCACTGGGTGAACAGCATCCACTGAAGAATCCTCATATGAAGAAGAGCAAGGGGAACTAGTAAGATAGCCACTGCCATGAGACCCAAGGTTTTTAGGACGAATCTGGCCTGAATTTTTTTGCATCCTAATAAGACCTGCACATGTCAGCGAATGTCTAGCACTCTGTCTAATGGAAGTCTCGCTGTCATGTCCTTTGTATTTAAGTTTGCACCTATAAAGGTGATAGATTGACAAGGCAACAATGCAGACTTTTCGAAATTTATTGTGATGCCTAGTTTGGAGCAAGTTTGGATGGTGTAGTTTCTGGCTCGCAGCAGGTGATGTCTGGTGGTAGCAGTAAGAAGCAAGTCGTCTAAATACGGAAACATCCTTGCCGTCTCAGGTGAGCGGTAACTACTGCCAAACATTTGGTGAACACCTTGGGGGCTGTGGTGAGACCAAAGGGCAGAGCTCTGAACTGATAATGACTGGCTCCCAGCCGGAAGCGGAGGTATCTTCTGGAGCATCTGTCCATTTTGATATGGTAGTATGCGTCCTGAAGATCTATGGAGCACATCCAATTGTCCTGACCCAGAAAGGGTAAAATGGACTGTAGTGTGACCATCTGGAACTTCGTTCTTTGAACAGACCTGTTTAGTCTGCTGAGATCCAGAATGGGTCTCCAGTCCCCTGTCTTTTTTGGTACCAAAAAGAACCTTGAGTAAATTCTGGATCCTTGCTGGTCTGCTGGGACTGGCTGGATGGCTCTTTTTCTTAGCAGTTTTGAAATTTCTTGAACTGCTTGATCCCTTAGATTGGGTGGAACATCAGGAATGGATTTGTTGGGAATGTAGGGAGTGCGAAAAAAGAGGATTTTGTAGCCTTCGGATATGATAGACAGTACCCATTTGTCTTGTGTTATACTTTGCCAGGCTTTTGGGTACAGCGATAATCTTCCCCCGACTGCCTCCGAAGGTGGACAGCCGGGCAGCACTTCAGGGATGCTGGAAGGGCTTGTCAGAGAAAGATTCTCTTTGGCCTTGATTTTGCGGACCCCCTCTGCCCCTAGGGCGGCGTCTATTGTTGTTCCCTCCTCTGCCACTGGAGGGGAACTCTCCACGTGTGTCAGGCACGGCTCCCTGGGGTTTCTGGAACCACATCTTCCCACTCTTCTGAACCTTGGGATATGGTCTTGAAGGAGTGGAAAAACGAACTCCCACAACAGAGAGAGTCTTGCCATCCTGTTCACACCTGGTAAGGGTATCCTTCACCTGTGGTCCAAACAGAGCTGAACCATCAAAGGGGGTGTTGGTGAAAGATGCCCTGAAGGTTTCCGCAAAGTTGCATAACCGCATCCAAGCGTGCCTCCTCAAAGCCATGCCTGTGCCTGCGGCCCTACTCGTGCCATCGGCTGCATAAGAGATGAGCCGCATGGAGGAGTTTACTACCAAATTAAGAGTTGCCAGCTGGGAGGCAACCTTAGTCGGGGCCCCCACAGCTGATGGATCTGATGGACAGACGAAGAAGTTTCAGCCAACTCCTTTTTTGTGGCCGCTGCTACCACCATGGCATCAACGGGAACATCCTTCATCAGAAATTGCTTGACCTGTGGTGCAGTAATAAATTTTGTGGGTCTTCTGGGGGTTGGTTCCACTGTGTCTGGGGCTGACCACGCCTTCCGAGCCACCACAGACATCAGTGGATCGAAAGGCTGAGACACCCCAGGAGGTGGAGGGTCGGGAACCAAATGTGTCCAGGAATACCGACTCATCCTCAGAAGGGTTAAAGGTAGTCCAGTTCCCCTGCTGCCTAAGTATCTCAAGGATGTCTGAGAAAGAGACGTCCTCAGAGGGGGATCTCGGGGACCCTTCCGAATCCTCTAAGTCAGTATCTGAAGTGACAGGCTCAGGGGAGACAACATGCTTCCTCCTGCATTTCCTCTTTTGAGGGGGCTCCACTGAATGATCAGGGGAGGCCTCGGAAGAGGAAGATACACCCAATGGGGTGCCCTGGAGCACTTGTTCCCCACACTTGGGGTCAGGAGGAGGGGCAGAGTCAGACGCAGGCACCATGGGGGGAGGAGCCGATGAGGCAGATTGTGGGGCTGACTCAGAGGCCAGCACACTCCTCATGACCTTGAAGGTGCCCATTCCCAATAGTGGAAAAGGCTCCAGCTCTGAAGAGATCGGAATCCTTCCCAGCACTGAGAGGGACGGCTCCGAAGCCGATGTAGGAGCTGAACTCGGACCAGCCAAGCTTCGGCCAGGGGAATGGGGTCGGACAAGGGTCCGATGCCACTCGCCCCTTCGGAGCCGACGAGGGAGTCCTGGCACCCAGATCCCTCCAAGGACGGCACCATGGAGGCGATTGGAGCCGACGACGGAACCGAAAGGGTAGGTATCGGTGCCAACAGTTCCACGATCCGAGCTCCAGCGAGCTCCGGCTCCGAACTCAAAGAATGAGTCGAAGGAGGAACCCTGATGAGGGGGGCTGGATAACATTTTTGCCAGGGCCTGCGATTTTAGAAGCCTGCTCAGCACTCTCTCCAAATCATGGTCAGATAGTCTAGAAGACCGAGAAGAGTGGGATCCATGACTTTGCTCCGACTGTAATAGAGGCGACCCTGGAGCCGAGCGTTTCAACTCTAGAGATGGGGATCTAGAGCGTTTTCGGCTCCCTGATGGTTCCGACACAAGAGTCGGGGCCGACTGGGATACAGGTACTTCGGTTCCAGCCAGAACCACAGTTGAAGCAGATGCCACGCCCGACGCCGGCTCTGAACTGGGAGCCGACAGCTTCGTTGGCTTAGAGGGTTTCACTGGCTGGGCCTTAGCTGGTGACCCTTCAGGCTTGAGCAAACCCCTAAGGATTAGCTTATTCCAATGCTCCTGCAGGACTCTTGGACTAAAGGCGTGACACACCAAACAAGAGTCCTGCAGGTGTAGGGTGCCCAAACAGTAGACACAAGAAGTGTGACCATCTGTCAGTGACATCTTCTGACAGCATGAGTCACACACCTTGAATCCAGATACTTTCGTATCTTTGGACATTCCTGTAAAAAGGAAAAGTCAATCACAGGGAAAAAGCAATAAAAGGGAAGTAGGTAACTAGCAAAAAACACATGCACTCAACACAAGTTACCACACCCTAACAGCACACACACACTATATAGAAGAAAAGTTAAGTAAACCTGTTGATGAATAATTTCTAATAAAACTACAATATAAAAGAACAAGGATTAACCTCTAACTAAAAACGGCTACCTTGAAGAAACAAAGGGGGAGGGGGGAGGGGGAAAACTCTCTAACAAAAACGAGTTTCTGAGGAAGGGACACTAAATTACAAAAAACTAACTAGACCAGTAGAACTACTATAACTATAACTACTATAACTATAACTACTAGAATACAAACAATTTTTTTAAAAGCTAACAATAAAATAGAAAAATATGACCTGAGCCAGTAAAAGCAACCTCACAGCAGAAGCGGCAAATGAGATCTGGGTATCTAGCGCCAGGCATAATGGGATATAGGGGGGCCTCGAGCCAGTAGGCAGCTCTCGAGCTTTTGAAGATGGCCGAGTCGGAGCCGAGGATCGGCTCCGAACCCAGCCAGCAAGAATGAAGGCGAGATAGACAACTTAACATCCATTTTTATTAACTGTAGTCTATCTTTAAATGTTAATATTATTTTGTTCCACTTTTCCACAGAGACTTTAATTGTACTGATGATATTATTGTAGTTTTTTGAGACTATTTCATTATTATCCTTGCATAACTCAATTCCTATACATTTTAAGGTAGATTCTTGTTTCCCTATAATGTGATTCCCCTTAGTCTGCAATTCTTTTTTTTTTTATTTGATTTATTGAAATGGAGCCCTGAAGTCCTGTAAAATGTGTCAATTAAAATATCCAGTTCGTCTAATGTCTCTTTTGTATTGAATAATGTGAATAATATGTCATCAGCAAAGAGCATTACTTTAGAATTGTATTTTTCATAAACATCTTCTCCTTTGATTTTTGTATCATTACGTATTGAATCTGCCAATATTTCAATAGCCAAAGCAAATAGAATCGATGACATGGGACATCCTTGATTAGTACCCTTTGTTATATGTATAAATTCAGGGGTGAAAGGAGCTAGCTTAACATACGCTAAATTATTTGTATATATATTCTTTAGCAGATGAACAAAGGAAGGAGGAAATTCAAATAACACCAGAATTTTGAATAAATAGTCCCAATTTAGGGAATCAAAAGCTTTCTCTATATCTAAGCCAATTATGAGTGTTTATTTATTTTTTTATTAACATAATCTATAAGAGAAATTATCCTTTTAATATTATCACGTGTGTGTCTATGATATATAAATCCAGTTTGATCATGATTTATTGTTTTGGATAGTGGTATTTTCATTCTGTTAGTAAATATTGTCATAAATATCTTATAGTCATTATTTAATAATGATATAGGTCTATATGAGGTACAGAGGTTTGGGGATTTGTTTTCCTTTAGGATTGGTGTGATTAAGGAATATCTCAAAGAGGGTGGTATTAAAGCTTGTGACTGAATTGCTAATAGAGTTTTACGGAAGAGGGATAGTATCTTTGAAGGAAAAAGTTTATATACTTCCATAATTATGCCATCTATACCTGGAGCTTTATTATTTTTACCCTCTTTTATTGTATCTGTAATTTCTTTGTAGGATATGGGCGCTTGCAGATCTAGTTTTAATTTTTCCGGTATTTTTTTTATATTAGAACATTTTTCATCTAGATTTAATTGATCAATATGTATATTTTCTTTTTGGAAATGTTCCATATAGTGATTTCTATAGGCATCAATAATGTCACCTATATCCGAGACATTTTTCCCTTTCTTTTCATAAAAGATACTTTTAAGGTTATTAACTTTTGATTGTATTTTGATTCTTGTGGATGAATTATGTAGATATTTGGGAGAAGTGGCCAAGGTATTAATTTTTAGTTTTTCTAAACCTAAACTAGTTTTATGAGTTAGAATTTCATTGTATTTATTGTTTAATACTTCTACTTTCTTTTTCATCTCCAAATGATTTTGATTTTTTTCAGCTTTTATTGATAAAAGTTTGGATTGTATATCTAATAATTCAGAATCCCATTCTCTGATTTTTTTTTATACCAAGTTAAGGTTTTACCATATATGTAAGCTTTTAATGAGTCCCATATCATTATTTTATTTATCTATGTAGTGTAATTAATATCTAAGAAGAACTGTAATTCAGATAATAACCAGGGCTTGAACTCTTTAATTTTAGTTATATATGCTGGAATTCTGGAGTTAAAGATTAATGGTTTGTACCCATTTTGAAGTTTTAGCATCAATGAATTGTGGTCTGAAAAGGGGCAAGGAGTGATTAAGAAATTAATGATTTTAAAGTGTAAGTCATGGGCAGCAAGTATTTTATATGTTCTAGTTTGGGTACCAAATCTGTGATCTTGATGGGAAAACAGCAAAGATTTATCTTCTTTAAATCTGAAAGTATCTACAAGATGAAACGATTTTACCCACTTGTTTAAAGGTTTTGCTACAGCAGATGTACACAGCAGTCTTATTTGTAGTTTCAGAAATATCAAACATACAGTTAAAATCTTCTGCTAATATTAAGTTGCTTTTATACTTATTGGGAATTAAATCCAAGCATTTTTAACAGTTCCTGATCCAATGCCTGGGAACCAGTATAGATTGGCTAGAGTCCATATTCTGTTATTATATTTAACTATTACTAATGCCATAACGCCACTGCAGTGGTGGTGCTGCGGTAGCGTTGTCGCTTCACAGTTAGATGTTGCCCGTTCGATTCTCAGTTAGAGCATCTTCTGTGTGGCGACATGCATGAATGGGCGTTCCTTCGTTGAAGGTTGTGCGTTAGGCCCGGCAAGCCAGCACATAAAACTCTACTGCCAATCATTAGCGGACCGGAGTTCCACTGTGGTGACCCCTAACCGGGAAAAGCCGAAAGACACAAACAAACAAACTAATGCCATAAGGCCCTTCTTTATCTTCATACTTATAAATGATTTCTGAGTTAATCACATTTGTTTTCCATAACATTGTTACCCCTTTTGTCTTTGTCTTATAAGTGGATTGCACCAATATCATATATTCCTTAAGATTCCATTTGTAACTGTCATTTGTTTTGAAAAGAGTTCCTTGAAGGAAGACAATTTGTGTTTGTTCAGTTTTAAATATTTCAGTAGATTTGATCTCTTGCTAGGGTTGTGTAAGCCATTGGTATTTAAAGATAATAAAGTTAAATCCATATTATGTTATTTAGACTATGTATTTTTTGTTTTATTGTGACTTAAACATTTTCGTCTGATAATTATAAAGTATATGTTTGAACTTTTAAGGGAAATTATCAGTTTTATACTTTGAGTGCTTACCAATAATGTTTTGGTCAGTCATACTAAAAATGTTTTTGTGAAATAACAAATTTAAACTAATAAACGTTAACAAAACTAAGATCTGCACTAGCCATAGAATGAAAATCATTCCTAATCTGATGGATAAACCTAAATCCACCAGATTATCACTCATACCCTGACAATCCAGAACATCTGAGCTCCATAAATTGAATTATCATATGGAGAATATTTGTAATAAATAATATAATGTAATAAACATTATTTATATTATTTTGAACAGATATAGTACTATTGTAGATTAGACAGAATTCTAATACAATATAAATGTCTACTTATTGTATAAGCTATTATTAATATTTACATGAAAGATAGATGACAAGCAATTCAATCATAGTAAAGTAGGACGTATCTTATATAAAACCTCAGTAAAAGATTATAGCACACAGTTATTTAACATATTCACCCTTACTGATAAAGTCTTTCAAAACGTATTACTTAATATAAATAGATGGTAATAATATCTATACCTAATGTTTTTAATACAATGTATTTTACTAAGTATATCAGAAGTTACATTTCATTGTTTGCCAGCATTTAAGTAATCACTTTGTTGCTAACTTACTTAAAGCATCAAGTTTGTTTTATGTAAACACTGATGAAAGTTAGTGCATTTTAATTATCAGTGCATCCCTCTTCCCCCCCATTTCCTACACATAAGGATTTTCATTTCTGCCATTTTGTATTATAAAATGAGAGAAATTATACGTTAAAAACAACAAATTCACTTATTTTGACACACAGGTTCATAGGTTGGTACTGGGTTTTGGCCCTAGGGCCTATACAAGCCTAGCCATAACAATTCCCTGGGTATTTCTTCCCACACTATTTACTTCCCTGGACCCCTGTCTATCAGGGCGACTGAAGTGATCCCCGGGGTGAATTTCCTTTCTCCCATCCAATCATCAAGGTTCCTTTTGAAGAGGGCCAAAGAGGCACTCTGCTTGACATTAATGATTACAAGTTCCCTTTCCATATTCATAAATCGCCATTTTATGGCATACACTGAAAGTTTTTAGATTTAAATGGCAACATTCTATTTTGTATAATCAGCAAAGGTAAAACTGAGTGATTATTATCAATTTAATGCTATTTGTTCAGAATGTGATTGTTACATTCTGTGACATTCCTTGAACAACTTTGTCAGTTTGATGTCATGTATAAATTCATACATTAGTACTAGGCTAACTGCCCTAGTGGGCCATTTTCAGCCTAGCCAATTACCCCATGTGAGAATCAAACCCTGCACCTTGTGTTTGTAAGGTAAATACCTTAACCATTATGCCAACATCCCACCCCCATAATAAAAAAAGAAGTTATGTACCTACCATAACATTCCATGTTAAGTTGTCTTCTTCTCGCCTTCTTTCTTGCTGGTTGGGATCGGAGCCAATCCTCGGCTCCGACTCGGCCATCTTCAATAGTTCGAGAGCTGTTTACTGGCTCGAGGCTACCCTATATGCCATGATGCCTGGCGCTAGTTACCCAGATCTCGTTTGAAAAAGCTATTCCAGACATAACTAAGGAAGAATTCTTCCCTAGTAGCCTTTTGGGCCTAACTGTGAAGCTATCTAAGCAGGAAAAAGGACAACCAGAGAAGGTTCAGCTAATGAAATCTGAAAAAGGGAGCTCCTTTCGATCCACTAGGATAGTGGGATGGAGGGTGGGACGCAAGAAAGAAGGCAAGAAAAAGACAACTAACATGGAACGTTATGGTAGGTACATAACTTCTTTATGTTAAGTTGCCTATCTCGCCTTCATTCTTGCTGGTTGGAACAGCGTCCCTAGCACCTGCTATCCTGGGTGGCTCAATAGAACAGACTCTTCAGAATAGTGGAACCAAAATCAGCTCTGTTTCTGGAAGCAATGTCTAGTTTGTAATGAGAAATGAAGGTATGTGGGTTAGCCCATGTAGCAGCTGCACAGATAGATTCCATGGGCAACCTAGATTGGAAGGCCACCGAGGTGGCTAATGCCCTAGTAGAGTGGCCTTTAGGTTTGATAGATAATTCTTTGTATCTCAGCTCGTAAATGAATGAAATAATGTGAGACAACCACCTAGATAATGTTACCTTTGAGATTGGAAGGCCCTGTCTGCCCCCAGCATAGGAAAGGAAGAGTTGGTCCGACTTCCTGATGTCCTTTGTTCTATGCAAATAAAAACGCAGTTGTCTGTGAACATCCAACTGGTGTAATTTATATTCTGCCTTACTGGTGTGATTAGGAAAGAACACAGGAAGGTCTATGGACTGATTTAAATTATTTTGTGAACAGATCTTAAGAAGGAAGGAAGGCCTGGTCCTTAGAGCGCCCCTATCATTATGAAAAACTAAATATGGAGGGCGAATACATAGAGCCTGAAGCTCCGAAACACGTCTGGCAGAAGTAATGGCTACCAGAAAGAGAGTCTTCCAGGATAAAAACTTAATGGAGCAAGATGCTGCAGGTTCAAAAGGTGGCAAGATTTGGGAAGCTAGCACCAAATTTAGACCCCACGGAGGTGGGGGATCCCTTACTGGGGGCCTAAGCAGGGTGGTTCCTTTGAGGAAGGCTTAACACAGCTTATGAGACATGATGTTATTAGAAGACAACCCAATGTGAAAATTCGAAATGGCAGCTAACTGAACCTTGATTGTAGCAGAAGCGGAACCAGAATGAAAGAGTTCCGCTAAAAATTCCAAAATCTCATGGACAGGGGCTGAAAATGGATCTATATTCTTAGCCTCTGCCTAGCAAGAAAAACGTTTCCACTTGCTAGCATAAGTTTTCCTAGTTGTGGATTTGTGCGATGAGATAATAATTTCCCACACAGAGGAGGAAATATTAGGAAGCCTGGCTAAGGTTGGAAGTGGAGCAACCAAGCTGTGAGCTGGAGTGTTTGAAGGGATCGATGCAGTCTGCCCGAATGATGAATCAGCAGATCTGGAATAGGATCCAGAATCCAAGGCTGCTCGAGAAGGTAATGATGCAGGAATGGGAACCATATCTGTCGAGGTCAGTAAGAGGCAATGAGGATCATTTTGCAACCCAACGCAGTAGCTCTCTGTATGAGTTTGGGTATTAGGGGAAATGGAGGGAAAGTGTACAGAAGTCCCTGAGGCCAATCGTGGACTAGAGCATCTCTGGGGTAGTGGCCGGGAAGTGGAAGAAGGGAGACGAAATTGCTGCACTTGCTGTTAAAAGTTGTGGCGAACAGGTCTTAGCAAGGCTGCCCCCATTTGTGAAAGATTTGTTCCGCAATTACCTGATTCAGAAACCACTCATGAGGCATGAGAATTGCTCTGCTGAGCCTGTCTGCAATGACGTTGGAACTCCCAAGGAAGTGCGTTGCGATCAGAAAACGTTGGGAAGAGATCGCCCACTGCCAGAGTCTGAGTGCTTCTCGACATGGAGGATAGGACCTGGTTCCGCCCTGCTTGTTGATGTACCACACCACTGACATGTAGTCCGTTTGAATTGCAATGGTCCTGGGAGGGACAGAGTCCTGAAGGGCTTGCAACGCTAAAAGCATGGCTCTCATCTCCAAGACATTTATAAGCAAATGGTACTCGTGAGGCTGCCAGGTGCCTTGGACTGTCCTGCCCTGATAATGCCCCCCCCACCCAATCAGGGAGGCGTCCGTGGTCGCTGTGGTGACTGGGGGGATAGCACAAATAGTCTGCCCTGGGACACTGATGGGGAGACCATCCACCAAGCGAGGTGCTTCTTGCGTGCTTCTGTCATCATAATCTTGAGAGACATGGGAAGGTGTTGGAAGGACCACTGTGTGAATAGAAGCCACTGGAGGATTCTCATGTGAAAGCAGGCCAGGGGGACAAGAAGAATTGCTGATGCCATGGAACCCAGTGTTCGGAGGACAAACCTGACTTGAATCATTTTGCATGTTAATAAAATCTGTACTTGCTGGCGAATTAGTGATACCCTGTCTGGTGGAAGGTTCGCAAACATGTTCCTGGTATTTAGACTTGCGCCTATACAAGTGATATGCTGACAGGGCAACAATGCAGATTTTTCGAAATTTATTGTGATACCTAGCCTGGAGCAAGTTTTGATAGTGTAGTCCCTGGCTTGCAGGAGGTGATGCCTGGTGGAAGAAGTGAGGAGCCAGTTGTCTAGATATGGAAACACCTGGAATCCCTGATGTCTCAGGTGAGCCGTAACCACTGCCATGTATTTGGTGAACACCCTGGGGGCTGTGGTGAGACCAAAGGGCAGAGCTCTGAACTGATAATGACTGGCCCCCAGTCGGAAGCGAAGGAATCTTCTGGAGCGCCTGTGCATTTTGATGTGGTAGTACACATCCTGAAGATCTATAGAGCACATCCAATTGTCCTGACCCAGGAAGGGTAGAATGGACTGTAGGGTGACCATCCGAAACTTTGTTCTTTGTACAGACCTGCTTAGTCTGGTGAGATCCAGAATGGGTCTCCAGTCCCCTGTCTTTTTTGGTCTGCTGGGACTTCCTGGATGACCCTTTTTTGAAGCAGCTTTGACATTTCTTTGGCTGCTTGGTCCCTTAGATTGGGTGGAACATCTGGAAGGGACTTGTTTGATGGTAACGGGGGTTGAGCAAAGGGAATTCTGTAACCTCCAGATATGATTGACTGTACCCACTTGTCTTGAGTTAGATTCTGCCAGGCTTTGGGGTACAGTGAAAGTCTTCCCCCGACTGCCTCCAGAGGTGGGCAGCCGGGCAACCCTTCAGGGATGCTGAAAGGGATTCTCAGAGAAGGATTCTCTGCTGCCCTGGTTCTACGGACCCCCTCTGCCACGAGGGTGGTGTCTGTTATTGTTTCCTCCTCTGCCCCTGGAGGGGAACTCACCAAGTGTCAGGCGAGGCTCCCTGGGATTTGCGGAACCACATTTTCCCACTCTTCTGACCCTAGGGGTATGGTCTGGAAGGAGTGGAAAAATGGACTCCCATGGCAGAGAGAGTCTTGCCTTCCTGTTCACACCTGGTTAGTGTGTCCTTCACCTGTGATCCAAAAAGAGCGGAGCCATCAAAGGGGGTATTGGTGAAAGACGCTCTGAAGGGTTCCGCAAAATTACATAGCCGCATCCATGCATGCCTCCTAAGGGCAACGCTTGTGCCTGCAGCTCTACTCGCACCATCAGCTGCATAAGAAATGAGCCTCATGGAGGAGTTAACAACTGAATTCAGAGTCGCCAGCTGGGAGGCCACCTTAGCTTGAGCCCCGTCAGCTGATGGATCTTGGAGGGTATCTCCAAGCTCTTTAAGGAGATCCCTCTGAAGCCGGGTGAAATGGCACAAATAATTCAAAGACCTCATAGAGAAGGTCGCTGAAGCAAACATTTGCTTCCCATATCTGTCCATAGTCCTAGACACCTTGTTAGGAGGATGGACAGATGACGAAGTTTCTACCAACTCCTTCTTTGTGGCTGCTGCTACCACCATGGCATCAACGGGTACGCCCTTAGTTAAAAACTGTTTGCCCTGAGGTGCAGTTATAAATTTAGCAGGTCTCCTGGGGGTTGGTTCCACTGTGTCTGGAGCTGACCACGCCTTCCGAGCCACCACAGACATAAGTGGGTCGAAAGGCGGAGTCACCCAGGAGGTGGAGGGTTGGGAACCAAATGCGTCCAGAAATACCGACTCATCCTCGGAAGGGGGTAGGGTATTCCAGGTTCTCCCTCTGCTTAAGGATTTCAAGGATGTCTGAGAGGGGGATCTCGGCGACCCTTCCGAATCCTCTAAGTCGGTATCTGATGTGACAGACTCAGGGGAGTCAACGTGCTTCCGCTTGCACTTCCTCTTACGAGGTGGCTCCTCTGAGTGATCAGGGGAGGCCTCGGAAGAGGAAGAAACACCCAAAGGGGTGCCCTGGAGCACTGGTTCCCCACGCTTGGGGTCAGGAGGAGGGGCAGAGGCAGACGCAGGCACCATAGGGGGAGGAGCCATTGGGGTTGATTGTGGGACTGGCTCAGGGGCCAGTACACTCCTCATGACCTCAAAGGCATCCCTGCCCGGACGCAAAGAAGACTCCAGTTCTGAAGAAATCAGAATCCCTCTCCACACCGAGGGGGATGGCTCCGAAGCCGATGTAGGAGCCGAGCTAACCTGTGCCGAAGCTCCAAGGGGGAGAGTGGGGTCGGAAAAGGGTCTGATGCCACTCGCCCCCTCTGAGCCGACAAGGGAGTCCCGGCGCCCAGATTCCTCCAAGGACGGGACCAAGGAAGGGATCGGAGCCAATGACAGAACCGAAGGCGAAGGTATTGGAGCCGACAGTTCCACGACTCGAACCCCAACGAACTCCCGCTACGAACTCAAGGGAGGAGTCGGAGGAGGAATATCTGCAGAAGTGGATGGAGCCAACACCTGATGAGGGAGGCTGGACAACATTTTTGCTAGGGCCTGCGATTTCAGCAACCTGCTGACCACTCTCTCCAAATCATAATCTGAAAGTCTGGAGGACCGAGAGGAGTGAGAGGACTTATGACTGCGCTCCGATTGGAGCAGAGGTGACCATGGAGCCGAGCATATCGACTCTATGGAGGAAGACCTAGATGTCTTTTGACTCACAGATGGCTCCGAAGTTCATGTTGGAGCCGACTGTGAGGGAGGCACATCGGCTCCAGCCGGAGCTGAGGCAGATGGTGATGCTTCACCCAACGACAGCTCATAACTAGGAGCCAAAGACGTGGGTGGCTTGGAGGATTTCGCAGGCTGAGCCTTAGCTGGTGAATCCTGTGGCTTAAACCCCGAAGGATTAGCTTATTTTTGCGCTCCTGCAGGACCCTTGGGCTGAAAGCATGACAGACTGAACAAGAGTCCTGCAGGTGCACCGCGCCCAGACAGTAGACACAAGAAGTGTGACCATTTGTCAGAGACATCTTCTGACAGCATGCGTCACACTTCTTGAATCCGGACACTTTAGTATCCTTGGACATGTTACCACACACACCAAGGTTAAGCACGCACACACACACACACAAGCAAAAAACAAGTTAGCAGGTATAACTAATTAAACACTATAAACTATACAGCTAACACACACTGAAACTAAGTAAAATCTACTACTACAGACACTACCTAAAAAAGTTCTAATATATAGATTTTTTTTTTTTTTACAACTAGAAAAAGACAGAAAAGGGTTAGCCTCTAAATTAAACGGCTAACACGAAAGGAAGGGTAGGGGGAGGGGTGGGAAAAACTCTCTAAGTAAAATGAGTTTTTAAGAAAAACAGGAGGGATAGATGCTATTTAGGTGAATATAGCTAGGGAATAGTACGACTAATAAAATAGGTACACTATAAAATAGGTACACTATAAAGAAAAATATCCAGTAAGACAACCTCGCAGTCTGAAGTGGCAAACGAGATCTGGGTAACTAGCGCCAGGCATCATGGGATATAGGGTAGCCTCGAGCCATTAAACAGCTCTCGAGCTATTGAAGATGGCTGAGTCGGAGCCGAGGATCGGCTCTGATCCCAACCAGCAAGAATGAAGACGAGATAAACAACTTAACATCATTAGTTACCTTGGTAACAGCTTAAGTACTATGTATGGTCAAGCTGTATTACAACCACAATTCAAGTTAAAGCAGTTATAAGACCTGTTAAGCCGATTTACTTATATGAGAAAATCATCATGCGTCCCCTTGATGTTCAATATAGTGTAGGTCATTTATGACAAATTAAAACAGTAGTGTTATTATACACAAGCCCATGTTATTAAATCATGTCTTTAATATCTAAATTTAACAGACTGCTTCATCTTATATGACAATTATATATTTTATGTCTAGATTTACTAAAATCATGCATTACATAACTATTGTGTGTGTTTTTTTTTTTTTTTTTGGCTGTTACTTAGTTATTTGAGAGACCACAATATGTAATGTTTATTCTTATTATTAGCTCCTTCCAAGCATGTTTATACAGTCCATAGACATTAAATTATGAGACCCTTCTAGTTTCTTATTTGTTATACATATATTTCCATCCTTACATACACACATATCAGTACTTTAAGCACGGGCAACAATGTCCATCCAGTTTTGCCAGAATACCATTCACTAGTTCATGTGGTGTTTCCATGCTGTTCTTAAAATATCCAAACCAATATTTGTCCTGTTCCATTTTACCAGCCTGTTCCATGCAGTGGCCACTCTGCCAGTGAACCACTCGACACACTTTCCATTCCCACAGATATTTCCACAAAGGAAATCTGATGACTCTCTAGCACTTCCTGTCAACCCCAAACACCCCTAGAATCAGCTATCCCCATATGCCCATCATGTCTGAGCAAGCTCACCTCCCAGACCACTGCAAAGGGTACTGCACAAGACTAAGTGCTCGTAGTCTTTCACAATAACTAAGACTTCCACTCTTATGTAAGTCCTTAATGTGTTTGGACCAAAATACATTTTAAATATAAAATTGTGGTTATTATTATTATTTTTTTTAATCAAGAATCAACTTAATGAGCTAAACGAAGTGTTGGGAGACCATCAATATGTGTACATGTGGTTTAAAACAGCCCTTTTATTATATGTATATATATATATATATATATATATATATATATATATATATATATATTTTTTTAAAACCAAAAACGTCATTGCTGAGAATCATCTCGGAGTCTCCTCAGAACCATTAAGCATTATCGTCACTCTGTCTCTGTTACCATAGCAACCAGGGAGCATCTGTTTCTGTTAGTGTGTCTGTGTACTGCATACCAGAGGCTCGCGATGCACCTGAAGCTTCACTTCACTTCACTTCACTGCAACTTCAAGCTTAAATTCCTCCCCTTTCAGCAAGGCCACAGCCAGGAAAAGAGCAGAGAGCAAACAAATCAAAAAAAAAGAAATAAAAATAAATTAAAAAAAAACCTCCCAACAAACTGCCACAACAAGAGACACACTCCTCCAGCTCTCCCACCTCTCACTCAGCAGGCGTACAAACCATTCTCTGCCAAAATATCCCAAATCATGGTTCTATTCACCTCCTTCCCCTGGATCTCGGCTAAAACACCAAATGTCTCTTCCTAATACACAAGCATCAGTAAACCTCGATCACAAGCTGCAACCCACAGCTTCCTGGAGATGAAAACGGCAACATATAACAGCTGCCAGACATAGCTGCATCCACATACACCATGCCAGGCTTAATCAAACAGCACTCGAAGCTGTGACACCTGCCATGACTGATATTAATTATGTTTAGGCAGAATAATAATGACATTTGTACTAGCTGCCAGACACGTCTGGATCCACGCACACCATATCAGGATTGATCAAACAGCACTCAAAGCTATGATACCTGCCTTCATTGATATTAACTATGTTTAGAAAGAATAATAATGGCATTTGTACTAGCTGCCAGACACAGCTGCATCCACGCACACCATATCAGGATTGATCAAACAGCACTCGTAGCTGTGATACCTGCCATAATTGATATTAATTATATTTAGACAGAATAATGCATATTAATTATATTTAGACAGAATAATGCCAACATTTGTACTAAGAGCTTGCTACTGTTATTTAACCAAGATATACATGACATTTCTAAATCATACTTTAACTGAAGAAGGCATTAGTCTCTGTGACAGCATTTTTTTTCAAAACACTCTACTATTACTGCTGTTATATATGATGTTAATTTGTTACATTTGAGTCTGAACTCTGGTGAATGGTACCTTGTTGAATTAGTTAATTAATTACTTAAATTATTATAAGTAAAATCAATGAAAAATGAACAAGATAAGTATTCGTTGAGTTCAAGTAGGGGAATAGAATGTCTGTATTATATGTTGCTTTGTTTGTCTTATATATAATGTAAATAGTAACCCATCTTGACCCATCTTTGTTTGTGAAGAATTACTGGACTCCTTGAACATTCTGAATAAATCATTACTGTTTCTCAGTTGTTTAAGAATCCCTCCTTTTTTAAATAAAAACAGATGACAAGTGATGTACCATATTATCTGATACTTTGAGAGATGTAGTTGTAAGAGTTATTTTTATGGGACAGCTATCTTGAAATCAGTTTTTTGTTTCTTCTTTCTAGCATCAGTCCAAGGATTTGTTTATTTTATTCTTTTAAGAGTAGGGCCATCCATTCCATTTCTTCTGGGTTAGACACTATGTTGATGTTTTTGATAGCTTCTTCTAAGCCATTAAAGGTTCTCATCTCATTGGCAAAATTATTCTTATCTTGGCTGGAAAGGCCAGCTGTGCATTAATTTTGTTTTGTTTCAACAGTTTTATTATTGGCCAGACTTTTTTCCTTTGTTCTAGTATTCTGGAAAAATAATCACTGTCAAACCTTATCAGGCTTTGATTGTATTTTAAGGGTGATTTTCTCCAAGCAGATTTTAATATTAGTTCATTGTCCAGAAATGAAAGAAATGTTATAACTATGGATCTAGGTGGAGTATTTGTTGAGTTAGAAGCACGTTTCCTCAGTGCTCTATGTGCTCTTTCAATTCCAAATGAAAGTCTCTTTTTCAAGTCTAAAAATTCAGGAATCCAGGTTGTTAAGAATTAAATAATGTCTTCTTCAGTGTTTTCGGGCAGACCAAAGATCCTTATGTTGTTTCTCCTTTCCCTGTTTTCTAAGTCATCTATTTTGTCAAGCAGCCATGTATTCTGTTTAAGCAGAAATTCTTTTTGGAATTCTTCCTCTTTGAGTCTCCCATTTAAAGAAGTCACTATATTTGTTACTTTTGTATGGTGTTGCTGTAATAGTTCCTTAAGAGTATCAGTCTGTTTTTGAGAATTTAATTTGAGGTTTTCTAAGTCATTTTTAAAGCCATCCATCTTCAAAGATAGTTCCTGTAAGGTAGATGTCATCAATTGCATTTCTTTTTTCAAAGCAGCATCTGGATGAGAATTCCTTTTCATATTCAGTGACTCGATATATCTCCAAGTTACTTGACAGGAAAATGTTTGTATATCTCCACCAAAATTGATATTTATGTAGTTTATTAGTTTATCTATAGATTTCTGATGTTTTAAACTTGAAAATAATAACATTTTCCTATATTATTATACAAGTTTATGGAGCTCTCAAAATTCACTGCTCTCAGTTGGCCATCTAGGCTCTGTCCCCCCCTCACCATTCTTAATTTTTTAATTTCTTTTCCTAAAAGACTGGCCTGGAAAATGATGGACACATGTCTGGGACACTAGCCCGAGAACCAGGCTCCTTATCCCTGCTATTTAAGACTTCTCCTGCTCCTTCCTCTGAGACTAATAGTGTTTCTCCCTTGCCCAGTAAGGATAACCCAGCCACTGCAGAGGACATGTCTAACTCTCAGTCCTTAGCAGCTTCCCAAGGACCTACATCAGAAGGACCAAGTGACAACAATATGCAGTCCAAGGAACGAGGTCTGGCCACAGCAGTGTCACCTATCAGGGACTCAGGCAGTAGGGGAGACGGCTTGACACCCAAAGACTCCTGAGACATTTTCTGTTTCTTGTGGACAGGAAAAAGAAGAGCTAAGGAGACTGCTAACTGCATCATGACAGACCAAAAGAGCATAAAATACAGGTAGAAGAGCCTTGGCGAGTAGGTAAACCTCCTGACAGAAAAGTAAAAGTCTTGAAGTAAAATTTTCAGTGGCACTCTCTAAAACCACAACATCTTGCATTAATAACACTTATTCTACACAGAAATGTAGAAAATTGGAGGAAAAACAAATTTTACAGTTTTTTCACAAAGGCATTCCCAAGTAAAACTTCCTTTACATATGAGAGTCCATACATGTAACACTTTCTAACATGAAATGCAACTATTTTAAAGAACAGTTATGATGTGGAAGGTTTCCCCAGAAGGTTACTTATCTGCTCAGCCTTGAAGGATCATGAGCTGACCGTCAGTTCCACGAAGCCCACAGATGGAGTGCACTTCAGTGGCAAGAAAGCTGTAAAGCTTTTGGCACCCTAACTAATGCTTTAAGGGCAAGTGAAAGGTGCCTTAAAGCTTTGAAGACTAGCCAGCTGGTCATATCCATGGCAGAATATAACCTGTGCAAAAACAACAAGAGAGATAAAGAGCACAAACACGGCTGTGGTAGGAAAAAACTTTTAATGAATAAGCGCTTTCACGTCTATATATGACACTTCAGATTTCACAAAGGCATTCCCAAGTAAAACTTCCTTTATATATGAGAGTCCATACATGTAACATTTCCTAGCATGAAATACAACTATTTAAAAGAAGAACAGTTATGATGTGGAAGGTTTTCCCCAGAAGGTTACTTATCTGCTCAGCCTTGAAGGATCACCAGCTGACCATCAGTTCCATGAAGCCTGCAGATGAAGCGCACGTCAGTGGCAAGAAAGCTCTAAAGTCTCTTGACACCCTAACTAATGCTTTAAGGGTAAGTGAAAGGTGCCTAAGGCTTTGAAGACTGGCCAGCTGGTCATATCCATGGCAGAATATAACCTATACAGCCTAGACTACTGCAACAGTGACGTAATGTTGAGCATTTATAGAAACTATTGCTGAAAAGTGGAAAAGTATTTATTTCCAGTCAAAGATTAAGATCTCATTCTACTATATATTACAAAATCATTTACAGCGCTTGGGCTGCCCTAAAACATAGAATACAAAAACCTTGGCTTATCTCAAGTATTTTGTTTAGTAAACTTTCTTAAGTGCAGAATGCCTAATGGAATGCATCCTCAGACTCCACAGCTGCCAATATAGAGAACTGCTACAACATGTAGCTCTTCTTCTAAGACAAATACTTAGAGTATCAGAACTGGATCTTGGATGTCATGAGGGTTTCCTGGCTGAGAATGCAGACTTGAAAGTGGCAATGTAGCCTTAAACTGACACCCAACATGAATACCTAGTTTGCTAGTAACCTTGTATCACATTTCTTGGATACTGTTTAAAAAAAAAACTCTCAAAAATTTAAGATCATGTAAGGATATCACCACATCCAAGTTCCTGTTTGATCAAAACCCATACTTGTGAAGAAGCTAAACTGTTTCATTGTCTGATAACATGGTACCATACATTACCTTTTTCATGTGCAGCAATGAAAGTTTTAATCTCCAAATGTAGGATTGCCACCTTTTGCCATGGTCAAAACCAGATTAACGGCACATTCCTCATACCACCCCTAACCCCACATACCTCCTCTCCGCTCCCCACCCACTCTACCCACATCCATGCACAATTTTGTGACATAAATGATCACAACAGGGGAAGCAGAATGTCTTCTTTTCCTGGTGATTGACCCAATCACATCATATTAGCAATGTTATTTTTTTAAAAAAGCAGATCCAAATCCAGATGGGAGTTCTACCAAAGTCCTGCATTCTGTTTGTTTTGCTAAACAGAATACCAGAGTTTGAACAGTTTTTCAAGACAACCAGACACTTGTTCTGATTTCCGGATTGTCCAGAAAAAAAATGTGATCAGGAAGAACCTATCCAAACCACTTCATCTTTAATCTTTTAATACCATTAAATGCACACTGAAATTCAGTCAAATAAAATAAATAAATGAATACTATAATAATAAAACTGTAATGAAGGCAAGTGTTGTTTTACAAGATGTATATCTAATAACAAAAAAACAAATTGGCAAGTCAATTTTAATGAAATTTTGTTATCTGAAATGAATAGTTGTACCCTCATTTCAAACAACTGAGATTCAGCTGGAGTTATTACTTTTTGTAAGCTGTTTTAAGGTTAATGCTATTTTACAGAAGTTTGAAAGTAGAAACTTTCTTATTGAAACATATTTCATTGTATAGTACAATACAGTAAATTCACATATTGCACCAGTAAAGGTGATATGTTTTCTTTTTAAAGGCACAATGAAGAATTTATGCTGTAGAATATTTAAAATTTAGATAAATGTTAGAAATGTCTTCAACAAGAAAGACATTAGTTTACAATGTTTTTTTTTTTTAAGGAAGCAAGCAGCTACCATAATCAAGGATGCTCTGAAAAAGAAAACCATAATTGGAATTATTCTTTTTTTTAATTTTAATGTCTTGTCTGAGAAGATAATGGGATGTTAAAATGGGATCATGTTGAAATTCTTAAGACTACATTTGGGGTCTTCAAAACAGCAAGACTAAAAGTGTGGACATGGGAATGTGTATTACGTCTGAAGAAATGGTAACACAGAGTATTCCATTATCTCAAAGGTGCTGTGAACTTTTAATTAGTACATATAAGAATGGGGGGGGGGTGGATGTAGGCAGAAGTATCCCCTGCAGTTAAAAAGCTTCAATGCCATTACAGTGAGTTAGGTGATGCATTAACGTGGCAATTTCCTGTTTACATTTCACAGCTGTATGATTTGCAGTTACAGGTTTAATATTTCTTAAGGGGAATCCTCAGTAATGCCGTATCCACTGCACTGCATTTAATTGGTAGTTTAAACCCCATGGACTGGGTCACATTGTACAGAGGGATAAAGCACTAACTGCATCCCAGATGACCTGTGTTCAGTTAGGGGCACTGGTGCTGGAGAAACCACAGGAAAAGGATGTGAGTACACAGCTGATGTTGGCTTGCCCTTCCTTGGAGAAGGGAGGCAGCCTAAAGGTTGACTGCAGTATACAGCATATGGGCCTGGCCGGCTCCTTGCTGTATATGCAGTGAGCTGCTCAATAGATTTAGAAGAATGCAGGCACTTCCCAAGTGCAGCAATCATGGAGCTGCCAAAACTGCCATGAGGCAACAGGAGTTACGGCACACTCTCTGGCTTGCAACAAAATGCTGCACCAGAATTCCTGATTTACCCACCAGCCTCAGACTAGAGTCAGTTGAGCCCAGGGGAAGTTAGGCAGGTCCAATAAAGATGCAGGAGAAGAAAATGAAACATGGGCTGGTTTGATGATGAGACTGGAAGAGCATACTGCCTTTTTTGGACTTGAGATACATGTGCAACAACTAAATGCTGAAATTAAGAAAGTCTGCTATTAGATGGATATTAATTAAATATGACATATGTCAAAGTCCAAACAATGACTCTGCTTTGCTTACCTCTTTCAATTTGTCAACATCGTTTGTGGACTGGAAAGTTTTGCTGAGCTCATTAACTTCATTTTCAAACAGTGTCCGAATTTCACTGAAACCAGTACTGACCGGGCCCATTAGTTCCTCCAGAATAGATGCAAGATATGGCTGGATGTTCTCTTGCAAGCATTTCTCTGCTGGGCTTGACACAGTAGCTAAAATATTATGTTACAACATCAGTAAGAGATTGAGAAGACCAATCAAGACTTGAGACTGAGAATATGTGATCACTTAACCCTAGATGACTTAGCTTCAATAAACATTTCAGACTTGTAAAGGTATAATAAACCTTGCAACCATTATACTCACAAAACAGCACTTCAGGATAAGAGGCACAGGATGGTAACCACACCTGTAACTGCATTTCTTAACTGAACCTTATTCACAGCTTTGGAGGTGAATCATTACCTTAAAGAAACATTTCCATACACAAATTCTAATAATAAGCAAACAGTGACTGGCTTACCCAAGGCATAAAGAAAAATTAATGAAAAATAACTGTAAACATTTGTGTGCTTAGGAAGTAAAATTACCTTAAGTACAGTAGAGTACTGTGGATACATTATGTGTTTATTAGGAAATACGATTAAGCCATTTGCTATTTAACAGATTATCTGGTGGCTAATGACTGTTAAAACAATCACAGGCCTAGTTTTTCAGTGAAAGCCACTGGCACAGGTGATTAGAGCTATGAAGCATTTCAAATGAAGTACACTTCTTCAATCATAATTAATTTCTAAACAAGAAGTAATAAAATTAACAAGCTTCTAACAATTTGAAGCTAGGATGGTAAATATCAAAAAGAAGGCAATCAACAATGTCTATGCTGTGTCTTTGGCGAGCAGTATGAATGTCAAAGCAGTACCTGTACTTCATTTTTTTTTGCTTCTCATCACACATCTCATTATTTGCTTCACAGGAACATGAAAGCAAAACTGCTGACCAATACAATACACACTGTAAACAGAAAAAAGGTTAAATTTGACATTTGCCTGGAAGACATCTTCAGAAAGAACCTAAACGATAAAAAGTAAGCAATACTGCTAACTTGCTTTTTTATCAGTCAGGAATGGATATTTCTGAAAAAGGTGTCCAGGTAACACATCTTTTAACCTTTATATGGCATTTACAGTATGTACTCTTAAACCAATTTTCTTTTGTTTCTAAGCAACAGATCAAGCAGCACCTGGCTTTTATTATAACCCCACATAAAGCAACTTACATTTCTATTATACATGAAACACACACACACACACACACACACACACACACACACACACACACACACACACACACACACACACACACACACACACAGAGTAGCACAATGTAAATCCAAACAAAATGTATATTGGCTCCAAGGAGCAGCTGTGTAAAACAGAAATCCAAGGAAAAACGAACTGCTGTTCCTCCACAGAGAGAGAGATACTCTTATAATTCCAGAACGAGTATAAACACCTACAATTTTTTACAAGTAAAATCCAGCACAAGTAGACAAATAAAATCACAGTATAACAGCAGAAAGTCTCTGTCTTCAACCAACAGAAGGATAAACGCTTTCGGCATTACCTTCTTCAGATCCTGTTGGTTAGCAAAACACACCCAATTCTTATTGAGTAA
Organism: Protopterus annectens; assembly: GCF_019279795.1. Taxonomy (NCBI): domain Eukaryota; kingdom Metazoa; phylum Chordata; order Ceratodontiformes; family Protopteridae; genus Protopterus; species Protopterus annectens. The sequence continues at coordinate 387,137,438 of NC_056744.1, forward strand.
CTGATCCAATCATATCCTTCCTTAGATTCCTGCCTCTTAACATCAGCTTTAAAGGAACCACACCATTAAGTGTGGGGTTCCTATCTGCTTGTAAGTCTGCAATCCATTTGGTTTCTGCTATTTCAGTTTTGTTCACCACCACTCACTTAAGACAGAGTCCTCTTTGGGCAGTTCTGTCCTGCTAAAAAAAAAAGTGTAAAATGGGAATTGTCCTGAGATTTTTTATTATATATATTTTATATTTTATTGATAGTTTAGACAAACAGTTATTCTGTATCTGAAACACCTAAAATGTTATAGAAACAGAATAAGCAACTAAAATGCTACAAGAATAACCCTATTTTTTAAAAAAAAAGGCAAGTTCTGTCCTTTTTGTACTGGTGAGTATGTTTTGGCCTGCAAAATCTGATGTTTGTACCAAAAATGTCCCACTTTGGGCATTTAAAAAGGTGGCAACCCTATGTTCACTACATCACTTCCTCTAGCATAGATTCACCATGGTGAGAGTAACAAAATATAACTGCAGAGGACAACCAATGAGTAATCATTTGCTTAGAGACAGCTTGACCCTTCTTAGACTAGACACAGAACAGGAAATAAACTGTTCAACTTTCATGAAGGGCTTAGTTCCGTTAAGGTGGTATCCGAGTTGCCTGTGCACATCCAAGGTATGTAGACTCTTCTCTCATTTGATTTTAGGTTTTGAAAGAAAATGGGGAGACTGGTGGCTAGATTCACTTTTAGCATGAAGGGAGGATTAGTGCATAAAACAACCTGGCCTTGTGGAAAATCAGATAAGGCTGGCTCACCATGAGAACCTGCAGCTCACAAACCCACCTAGAATATGTCATAACAATAAGCAACACAGTTTTCCAAGTGATGGACCTCAAATCAGCTTGAAAGGCAGGTTCAAAATGAGATAAAATCAATTTTTGAAGAACACAGTTAAGCTCTTAAGAAGGAGGAATTTGCTTTCAAGGGGGTCTTGAATGCAACACTCCTTTCATAAACTGTTTAACCACAAAAAGAGAGGAAAGAAGGGGATCCTTGGGCAGGCAAGCTGAAATGACTGCAAGATGCACCATGACAGATGCATAAGATGTGCCATTGTTGAGTAGCTTAGACAAATATTTTAAATCCAGATGCAGGATGGAGTGGATGGAAAAGAGTGTCAGGACTGATTTGTGACAGACAAGTACCAGTAAGAGTGAAAGGGAAGGTCTACAAGAAGGTAGTGAGACCAGCTATGTTATATGGGTTGGAGACAGTGGCATAAAAGGCAGGAGTTATTGCTGGATGTGGCAGAGATAAAGATGTTACGATTTGTACTGGGTGTGACGAGGGTGGACAGGATTAGGAATAAGTATATTAGAGGGTCAGCCCAGGTTGGAAGGTTTGGAGACAAAGCCAGAGAGGCAAGATTACGTTGGTTTGGACATGTGCTGAGGAGGGATGCAGAGTATATTGGGGAAAAGATGCTAAGGATGAAGCTGTCAGGTAACAGGAAAAGAGGAAGGTCTAAGATAAGGTTTATGGATGTGTTGAGAGAGGATATGCAGGTGGTTGGTGTGACAGAGCAAGATGCAGAGGACAGGAAGAAATGGAAACAGATGATCCGCTGTAGCGACCCCTAACGGGAGCAGCCAAAAGAAGAGGAAGAAGAAGATGGGTAAACAGCATACCGGGCCTTCTGATATTGGTTAGGCACCACCTAGAAAATCTCTTCCATTTGTAAACATAAGATTTTCTAGTTGCATGTTTTCTTGCCTCCTTCAGTACTTGCTGCACATCCTCATGGAACAAATGCCTAAAAGGAATCAAGTTAGAATCATCCAGGCTGTCATTGCGCTAAGTTTAGGTGTACCAGTCATCCCTGACACTGTGTGAACAAATCCAGAGTGTGAGAAAACTTCTGATAATTGCTCGTGACCAACTCCGTTAAAAGGGGGTCATCAGAATGAGTTTTGGTAATTGTTTCTGAATCTTTCGAAGTACATTATAAATCAGTGAAAAGGGAGGAAATGCATAAAGGAACATTCCCGTCCAAGGAAATGAGAATGCTTCTGTACTCCAAGCATGGCTGCAAGGATGTCTCAAATAGAATTTTTACAGCTATCTGTTTTGAAAGGAGGTGAATAGAACTATTTGAAGTGTTCCCCACATCTGGACCAAATCCAGGCAGACCTCTGTCCTGAGTTTCAACTTCTGAAGGTCCATCTAGGATATGCTGATACTGTCTGATACTACATCATGCTCTGATGGGATATATGAGACCTGAAGCATCATAGAATGCTGTAAGGCTAACTTCCAGGCCATCACTGCCAATCGACAAGGAGGGTATGACCTTGTACCCCCTTGTTTGGCCAGGTACCACATGAAGCTATTGTGTCTGTGACCAATAAAAGGGGACTCAGAGACCATAAGTGGTGAAGAACATTTAAGTTCTGAATCACTGCTAACATTTATTTGACATTTATGTGCTTTGTAGCGACAAAAGGACCCCATTTACCTTACAATAAAACTCCCCTGGACAATGTTCCCTATGCAAAACTGATGAGGCCATTTGGACTGACTGAAATGGGGTCTGGCGGGGAAAAGGGTAGGTCTGAACTGAGAGACATCTCATCCTTCCTCCACTGTAACTCACATTTCACAAAATCCAGCACTGGTAGCTGGAAATCCAAGGGAAGCAGGTCCTGGGCCCAAGGATTTTTTAAGTACCACTGAATTTTTCTCATGTGGAGTCTGACCAGTGGTATCATGATGATCACTGATACTATGAAGTCTACAGTTTTAAGACACTCTCTCGTGGAGTCAACTTCTTAGAAAAATCTCTGAAAAATGTTCTGAACAGTGAGGACTTTGTCTTCTGATTGAAAGGACATACGTTTTTCTGTGTCCATCATACATCCCAGGAAGAGAATTATTTGCGAGGGTTTGACACAGGACTTTTGTAGGCTCAACTTGCAGTTGAGAGCAATTTGAATGTGATGATAAACATTCTTCAGATGTAAATTCACCATGAAACAGTGATCTGGAAGAAGGGTTAGCACCATCTGCAGGGTGAGCATTTTGTATTTAGGTACAACTCTAACACCGGTCTCCATGATAGCTCCTTTCTGGCACCAAAAAGATTTTGGTGTAAAATCCTGTTCTTTTTCATCACTTAAATCAAAAACGTATGCAATAATCAGAATAATCAGTGCAGAGACTAGTTATATAACCCCTGCTTGCAACTTGTGAAGTAGTACCAGAGAGAACAGATGTGTCTGGCCTGGCAGGTGAGTAGGATTTCCCTGTAGTGAGGAAAATTTTCTGTTCACTGCTGAGTATCCTCAATGAATTAATCTCAGCACCCACTTGTCTGATACTATTTGTGGCCAGGCTACCAAGTTTAACAAAAGCCTAGGGGAAGAGGAAAGGATAGGAGGGACAAGAAGAAGGGACGGGATGCCCTGAGTCTTGGTATAAGTCATTCTTTAACATGGGAATGATCTTTTTTTGGGAAAGGAATCCCTTTTATTTGGTTTTGAAACATTATCTTCCTGCCACTTTCTGTTGGTACCCTGACTCTAGTTAGGCTGGGATTTTTGTTTGTCCTGCCCTCTGAAGTTGGACACCTTGTTAGGAAAGAACCTGGGAGTATGACATAAATTCAAAATTTAAAGCAATATTCAAAATCTTACATTTTAAATCATCTGAAAAATTCTGGGTATGTTGCCAAGCACACCTTTTCAGTATAATAGAAGCAGCTGAATTTCTAGAAATACTGTCAGCACCTTCCAAGACACTTCTCAAAGCATGTTTCAAAATCTGAGTCACATTAGAAATGATCTCATTCACATAACACTTCTGTTCAGCAGGAAAAGATACAGCAAAGCCACCTAAACTGCACATTGCAAAATAGATTTCTACACAAAGCCCTGATAACAGCTCTGATAATTTAAAATTCTAAACATTAAATTAGTAGACTGGGACAACTATTGAGATTATAACCAGAAGCCAATTTTATCCAGCACTGTAGTGTTAGAATACAGGACAGCATGCATCTTGCGTATGGACTGTTTAAGCATCTGGCAACGGGCAGGAGATTTTGCAGCATCCGCTGCAGGACTACAAGATTCAGTAACAGTTTCTACCCTACAGTGATTAGACTTCTGAACTCGAGTACTAGTCCTGGGGGGGTTGGAAACATAATAAGTTAATTTTTATTTATTTGTGCAATATATACTTACATATATTCCAAGTAAGTGCAATATTTATTTATTATATCCATAGCTAGAATTACTTAGCTCACTCAAGTGCAGTATTAGACAAACAACTTAGGCATTTCAATCTGTAGTGTTTTAGGGTAGTTAATTTTACTCAGGGGAGGGTATTCTTTTCATATATGCGTGTTGGTAAATGTCTCTGCTCTTTCTTGCGTGTATTGGGAGTAGTATTGTATTTGTTAGTTATGTTTATTCCTCTACTTGTATGTGTTGTTTCACTTTCCTTTGTAATCTCAAGAATTGAGCTGATGCATGAAATTTCATTTAGGCTAGGTGTGTAGTTCTAAATGGCAATAAAGTTTACTTTGACTTTGACTTTAGAAGACATGACTCATTAGAGTTGGCAGCTAGAAAAACTGCAGCTGGGTCAGCTGACAATGGAGCAAAGAGAGCTGCAAGGTCAGAATACAAGTTGTATTTCCTCACAGTCTTTTTAGGAACTGGTTCACTAGCCAAATGGATTTTACATGCAGTTTTATATACATCTCCTAAGGCTGGTAACAGAAGGAATAGCCAAAACATTTTGAATGTCATCCTCAATAAGATCATAAACTCTGCCAATTTCTGGCGTATCGCGAGACTTGTTCAAATCAAATACATCTCTAAACCTAACTAGGATCTGTGGAAAGGTGAATATTTACTTAGGTTTTTGAACCTGTTCACCTTCTGAAGAATCATACTGGAGTTTTCACTACTGTCTGCATCACAGTTCCCATAAAAACTGTGGCACTAGACTGATTTCTAGAGAAGGTAGCCTCACAGTAATTTTTGTAAGAGAATAGTCTCTGAAATTAGCTGACTGTAAAACACTCTTAGCTAAGGAAACCACATCAGCCCTATACATGGTATAAACCTTGTCCCGTGGTGAAGTTTCTGTTGCTCCTTACTATGAACTACACTAGAGGTTGAAATATCTGGGGTCAGAATATTACATCTGGAAAGGGGTCTCTTACTCCAGACCACTCCTGCACCTCTTGGGTTTGGTTCTCCCATACTTGAACCACGTACTGAAACAGCCCTGGAAGATGTGTCTGACCCCCATACCATAGAGAGCTGTGGGCTCACACCACAGGGTGATGGGGAAAAACGTAAGTGGTTTGCAGGTCGGCTTAAGGCAATAACAGATTCATGAACCATAGGCTGAGGCACGGTTCAGTTGAGTTTTTTTCTTTTTAGGTTTAACTGTATTTGTTGAGGGACAGCTGTATCATGATCCATTAAGTCAGGGGGGAAAACACCAGTCAGAATAATACACTGACACTATTAAGGGCTGAATAAGGGCAGCAATAATAGAAAATGTAAACTACGTATCCACACAGCAAATAGGCTAAACTGCAAAAAATATAGCAGAAACAGTTTAAACTGTCCTAAATCTTGTTCTACAATCTGCACAGTGTAGTAAACAACAGCACACACAGACACAGCACCAAGTAAAATTCGCTTGTCTAAACAGTGACAAACAAAAGAAAATTATGCAGTTACCATGATGATAGATCTGTGTTGTCTTGTTTTCGTCTGTTTCAACCCTTGGGTTTTCAGATCCTATTGGATCTGACATCATTACCTTTAATAAGCTGTGTATCCAGGGTTCTAACACCTCCCCTACCCATAATTCCCTTCACTTCCACTGCAATACATCAGATCGAGTTTGTTTGCCATAATCAAAAACTTACGCAATAATCAGAATAAATTATGTAATGTTACTTAGGTTATATGATATATAGCAATATATGTGAAGCATAATGTTTGTTAATTTTAACTTGTTAAAACAGTTTGATTACTTTTATATAAATGTAAATGTGCCTATGTCACAAGTGATAATTCAATAAAGGCGTTTAAAAAAAAAGAAGAAGTGGCCATGAAAAGAGAAACAGCAATTAAAGGCTGGTCAAAGACAAGGTCCCAAGTGAGGTCCATCTAGTCACAAGGAGCACTAGATTACAATATTGGAGGGGGAAAGGAAGGAGGAATGTTGAACCAGATGAAAAACAAGCGAACACGTATCTAGAGTTATGGTAAGTACGTAACTTTCAGTATAGAGAAGTGGCTGAATTTCTAGAAATAGTGTCAGCACCTTCCAAGAGTCACATTACAAAAAATCTCACTCATATAACACTTCTGTTCAGAGAAGCATATCCAATGCTGTCTGTTTTCATCCAATTTAACCTCTGGGACAGATTCCGAAGGTGCCAAAGTACCTGTGTGGTATCAAGGAAGGATATTCCTTAGAATGGTGGAGCCAAAGGATGCACGTGATCTGGACAGTACATATAGCTTGTAGTGAGACACAAAGGTATGAACAGACACATGTCGTCAGTCGGAATTCTGCAGAATGAGCTTTTTCTTATGAAGAGGTACTCCTAGCTTATCATAGACAAATGTTATACAGTCCCAAGGCCACCAACATAGAGTATACTTCGATACACTTTGACCCTGTTTAAGATTTGAGAAAGCAACAAACAGTTGATTGGATTTCCTAATGTCTTTAGTCCTATAGAAATAAAATCTGAGTTGTCTATGAATATAAAGTATACTCTCCTTTGTTACAAAATTTTGGGAAAAATACTGGCAGATTCATTGCCTGATTTAAGGTTCATTTTGGGTGCCACCTTTGGAAGAAAAGTGTGATTCATTCTCAAGGACACTGTATTTATGAAAAATCATATACAAATGTTTACAGGACAGTGCTTGCAACCTGGAAATCTTCCTAGTTGAAGTAAAGGCTACAGAAAAAACGGTTTCCAAAGAGAGAAATTTTAAGTTCACAGTGGCTGCTGGTTCAAAGGGAGCTTGAGTTAAGGCCTGTAGCATGATAGTAATGTTCCATAGAGGAACTGGATCCCTAATAGAAGGCCTCAATAAGAAGATTCCCTTAAGAAAGGCCTTAGAAATGTTTAGTGAAGCCATGGGAGTTTGATTGTGTCCAATGTGAAAGTGGAAAATGGCTGCCAAATCAAACTTGACTGTTAGAAAAATAGAACCCTTTTGGAAAAGCTCTGATAAGAAGTCCAGGATGAGAGGAAATAGTGCTGAGAAAGTGTCTATTCCCCTGGAAGATGCACAATTAGAAAACCTTTTTTATTTGCTATGATACAATTTTATAATAGCCCTTTCTCTCTCAGTGTGACCAGACCCATTGAACCCTGATGCCCTTGGAATAAGTGCCCTATGATAGATCTGAAGCATCTGTGAAAACCCCTTGGCAAGGAAGGTGAAGAAAAACAGGAATCCTAAAATTTAATGACATCTGGTCTTTCTACCAAGAGAACTCCTGGACAAAAGGCAGAAGGGGAAGTTTGAAAGCCCTAGTCAGACAATGTGTAGACCAAACTGACTTACGACACCAGTGTAGCTACCTCATATGATTTTTGGCCATTAGAACCACTGAAATCAATGAGGCTATGTATCCCAGAGCTCTATGAAACTCCTTAGTTGCTTATCATTTTCCAAGACAGAAGGGTCAGAAAGTAGTGCCTTAAGAATACTGCCTTGTCTTCTGGAAATAAAAAAAAACATCATTGACACAGTACTGATCCTGCAACTCAGAAATATTTATTCTGAGGCAGAATCAAGCAAGACTTCTTTAGATTTGAAGTGAACCCAAACCTGCCCATAAGGTCCAGTATAAATTTAAAGAATCATAAGAAGCTCTTGGGAAGGAGCCTGAATGATAAGAAAATTCTGAAAAGCTTGAAGCCTGCAAAAGGCAATTAATTTGGGTCTATATTAGAATGCCGAAAGTACACAAACGCGAATCCCTAAAGGCAGACACATAAACAGCAAACCGCAAGTACACCGAACGTCAATAAGCATGAAATTCAAATTATCGAATTGCCATAGTTGTCCACACCATTTTAAGTAAGGTAAAACATCAGTAGGAGATTCCCTTATCTGGTATAGCTCACTAATGTAAATGTGTAATAGTTAGTGACCTTCGGGTTAGAGTGCGGGTTAATGTAAGTGTATATGTAGTAATACATTCAACCTACACCTTAGGGTTAGAAGTAGGGTTAAGTTAAGTGCATATATAGTAATACAGTTGTGTAGCTGAATAGATACGTAAATTACACTTTTCCCATACTTGGGTGTTGTTTGTTTATATTCACATACATTTGTGTGTAATGCACGTTTAATTAGGATATGGGATATATGGGTGAAGTGTACTTATGGGTGAAGTGTGGATTATTTATTTTGTTTGGGTAGGCAATGCATAGCGGGCGGTGGAGTTGGCCAACTATAGCAATTCAATATTTTGAAATTCGCGCTTACACACGTTCGGTGTTCTTGCGGTTCACTGTTTATGTGTTGGCCTTTCGGGATTCGCATATGTGAGGTTTCGGCATTCTAATAGAGACCCATTCATTTCAGGAGCTAGACACTTTGTGAACAGTCTTGGGGCAGCAGAAAGACCGAAGGGTGAAGCAGAAAACTGAAAGTTATATGGAGAATCATAAAAGCGTAAGTAATTCCTGAAAAGTGAATAAATAGGATTACAGAGGTAAACATCTTTAAAATATTGTCACCATGTAATCTTGAGGAGTAATGAGCAGGGGTAAAGAGTGAAAAGTCAGCACTTTAAAACTTGGAACCTTCAGGAAAATGTTGAAAAAGGAAGTCTAGATGTTTCCACCTGACATAATTCAAGTGCAACTTGGACAATTGGATGGGAACAGGAAATTCATCCTTGGTTTGGTACCTATGTAAATGCTTCATCTCTCAGGGCCCTGTGTGTAAATGTTTCATCTCCCAAACCCCTGCTTACACTCATCAAGGGTATCAGAACTTGTCAGAGATTTGGGATGCATGGCTAGGCTTAAAAAGGCCTTGGTGGTCATTAGACTAGTAAACACTTATGAGAATCAGCAACATACAGGAATAGAAACCAGTGCTTAGAAAATACAGAGGAACCACTTCTACTGTACCTTAAGAAATAAGGTCTTTAAAAAGGGCAGAATAAGATGGATCTGGCTTGCAGGAGGTGTTGGAATCCTTGAAAGATAAGGACAATATTTCCAAGACTTTTTGTTTCCTTTTAGAATAATGCATAGGATCCATTTGCCTGAGGTGATCATCTACCAAACTGGCAAGGCAAGGTAACGTCTCCAAAATAAAGGAACCTGAGAAAAACCAAAGTGGGGAGAAATTGCAAGAGGAGGGCAACAGTCACAAAGGAAGTGGCTTATCCAGAAAAGAGGGATTTAAACCTCTAGAAGTAGACTGAGACTGCTGCTGGAATCTTCTTCTCAGAGTTTTCTTTCTCCTTTGAGTAGATTTCAGGTCCTTATGAAGAAATGTGTCAGTTTTAGAAGGGTAGTTTCTCTGAAACATAGGTGCAGGAGAAAGAAAAGTTTTGTTTCAAATCTCACATACCTTTACCCTTCTCTTACAAAGACTTGAAAAGCTCAGCAGCTATAGAACAAAAATATGATGCCTATTTAAGGGAGAATCCAAAAATGTTATCTTAACATCTTCAGGCCAAAGATGAAGTCTGAGCCAGGAAAATCTTCAAAGAATTTAGCAAGTGGTAGTAGCACTAGAAGAGGCTCCTGCAACATCATAACTACATTTAATGAAGTGCCTAGCCACTAGAGTGATAGAATGTAGTACGGACACAGCAGAGGACTTAGCCTTGGAAATCAAAATCCAAGACTACCCTGCCCAAATTACCCCAAATAGACAAAAGGTACCTAATCATACGGGTCTGACAATTAATAGCTCTAAAAGCTAAAATGGCAGAAGTATAAACATTTTTGCTGTATCTATCAACTGCTCTAATATACTTATCAGCAGGCAAAGCATTAGAAGAAGAAAGGATCTTAGAAGGCTCTCCAGTGGAAAGAGTAATAACAGGAGGATCCAAAACTGAATTCTTCTACAGAAACTTCACGTAGTGTGGCTCCTGGTAAAATATGTCAAGCTTCTTAGGAGCTGGAGGTTGAGACTCAGGATTATGGGAAGCAGAAGAGAAAGTACCCAGCCAAACTTCCAAAACAAGGGAAACAGCAGAAGGTCTAGGCTCCTCCATTTCCAGAAGAGCCTAGTATTTCTTATGGATGTTTGGCAAATGAGAACCCTCCCAATCAAAATGCGGCATCATCTTAACAATGGTATTCATAAAGGAAAATTCTTCCATAGGGGAGTCAGGAGATAAAGTATCTTCTTCAACAAAAGCAAAGGCAGAAGGAGAATGTATTTGGGATAAATAAGCTACAGACTCGTTCCTATCTGAATCAGAATCCTCCGCATTCTCAGAATTTTCCCTAAAGCTCTTAAGGGCTAAAGATCAAGAAAGAGGTGAGATAACAGTGGCAGAAAAAAATGAAGGTGGTTTAAGGAACATAACTGTTTTAAATAGACCCTGTGTGAAATTCAGTTTTCTTGCTGTGGATCCCTCATAGGAGCAGGAGAAACTGTATGTTTTGTCTTTTGTTTCTTCTTTGCCCCTATGTCTGCCATAACCAAATGTGGAGTCTCTGAGTCCTGACCTAAATCAAAATACCTGAGATCTCTTCCCTAACCAAGATTTGAAGTATCCGGGCCCTCTGAAATAAAAACCCATGGTTCCTCCTTCTCAACCAAACTGGATGTCTGGTTGGACATGATGGATCAGCCTCCAATGGTGTCATGATAATGGCAGCAGCAGCAACAGCAGAAACAGATGGACATTTTGTGGACTGCTCAAAAACACAAAGGAAATATTCAGGTCACACTCCACAGAGAAGTCTCTACACTAAGCTTCTTAGACATCTTCTTCATCATCAAAGGGATACCGGCAGTCAAAGGCTCAAATGCCATGTTACCCTGAGCAAAGGTCTTAAGCTTCTAAATCTCAAGCGAGAGTTTCAAGGAAAAGAGATAACTACACAATGTCTTAGGAATGAATGCCTGACAACCAGAGCAATCTCTGTAAAAGTGCTCAGGAACCAAACAGAACATTTAGAATGGTGATCTCTGTGAAGTATCTGCCTCCCACACACACATTTCCCTCTCTTCAAAGACATGTACAAAACTTTAGGTAATAGAAAAAAAGAGGAGAAGGGTTCCCAATGCAGACACGTATCTGCTCAGTGGCAAAAGAAGAGGCACAAATTGTACGGCTGACTAACCAATGTTGAAGCAAGAGTTCAGGACTTGACAAATGGTAAAAATGTTCTGAGGTAGTGTGTGTTCATATGCCCTATATGTATCCCAGCATAGGCTGGAACTGAGATAATTCATTAGACATAAGGCACTGGGGGAAGGCTCTCAGGAGTTGGGATGCTGACAGGATGTGCGTCTATCCTTGGCAGGATATCCCATGGTTTATTAACATGAAGCAGTGACTAAGGAAGGACATCTGCTTTTCTCAATTCCTTATAAACAAAACTCTGCCACTTTATGTAGGAATGATTCTTTGGCATAATGAGGATATTTTTACGAGAAGTGAAAATGAATGAAATAATCTGAGTTTGCAGTGATTTTAAGAGCCTAATCAGCATTTCAAACTTAGAAAGTTGCCTAGTGCTCAGGAATGAGGGAATACTAGAAAACTGCAAAAGGCAAGAACTGCATTAAATTGTCTACAGATGTTCCAAATGTGACACCAGTTTGGCTTGATCCCCCACAAGGTGAATGGCCTGTCAAAAAAACAGACATTAAGCTAATGGTTTCAAGCTGGGGCAATCAACTGTAGAAAAGCATGGTGGATCTTGTCCAGTGGTGAAGGAAAAGTGACTCAAAAATTTTTAAATATGGATGCTAAGCCTTTTATATAGAACTGTTATAATGAACTTATTGTAAATTAAACACTTTTAGAATGTTTTCTTTTTCTTTTAAGAGAAGACAGAGACTTTGCTATATTAACTAGAATAAGTTCACTTAATGAACCAATTAACGCTGTAAAAAAGGAAGGCTGAGGAAAGCCTCTGCATAGTGCTTTTTGTCCTTATTGGAGGAGAATTTGATGTCCAGAGCAGTTTCTCTGCAAGACAGACAGAACAAGTAAAGGACAACCTGGAAGAAGACACCAGAAGGAAGATTTAGATTATTCATGTTACTGGAATCCAGAAGAGAGACCTATTGAATGCCTCAGAGGAAGAGAGAGAGAGAGACAGAGAGAGACACACACACACAGGTATGTAGGACTGTACTGAAGAAACCTCCTAAGAATGTTTTGTTAAATCGTGAAACTTTTTCTTTTATTTCGAGAAAAGCCTGTATTTTCTTCATTTCTGTATGATGCACCACGCAGTTCTTTAAGCCTGGTGCCTCTGCTACAAGTTGTAAAGCTTAAAATGGAATATGAAACATTGAATAACTAGGAAACTTTACATCCAGATATTCTCTTTTAAGGCACGCTACCTTTATAAAAGATTTGAGCAGTATCAGTATTAAAACGGAATGCATAGCTTTAGTCTGTATGCCACCCAATAATCTGAGATACTTTTGTCACTTAAGTTTCCGTGATATTGCACTGTGAAGGAAAGGTTAGTCTGAGTATCCCCACTCTTTACTAAATTTGCAGGATGTTTATGCACACAGGATACAGGAATACTGTTAAAGTGAAATTATACCATGTTAGAAGTGATGTACATGGAAATTACATGCAACCATTATTTTTCTAACTTTTCCAGTGAACTGTTATTTAACTGCAGTATCTTATGTTATGTTACACCATTTCACTGGGACAGTCTGAAGGATGACTGCAGTGTAGACTTTCTAAAATTGTACTTTGCCTTGTAATACCATTTTGCGGTAACCAGAGAGCACCCAGGAGGGCTGTGTGAGAAACATATTGACATATTATCTCATATTGTGAAGCTTTCAACAACTCTTGTCAATAGAAATATTCAAGCACTGTTGTGATAGGAACATTCTGCAATACATGATGTCTGTTAGTATGACTGTATAGCACCTGTTCTCTGCCTGTTTATCCATATACACACACACACACATATATCTATATATATCTATATATCTATATATATATATATATATATATATATATATATATATATATATATATATATATATATGTCTATATATATATATATATATATATATATATATATATATACACACACACACACACACACACACACACACATATATATATATATATATATATATATATATATATATATATAGATAGATAGATATAGATATTTGTCGTTAGACTAGCTTTGGAGTAAGAAGAGTGCACTTTTGAAGGTGAAAACTATAACCCCATTTAAGACTGACACCCTGCTATGATACTTTGAGGTCACATGCCTGCACATCTCTCTACCCTCACCATAGTGACAATATTCAGTTTATTACCGGAAATAGCATTAACAGAAAAACTTAGAAAGTATGCAAATACATATAATGGAAAAGTACAAAATAAGCAATTCAGTAATGACTCAAAAGGTTTTATTGAGAATTGGAAAGTAAAACAAAAGGAATACAAATACCACAAAAACGAAAAAATAATGACATTTTGGAGATGTACTTATGAAGACTCTTCTGAACATAACAAATATACTGAATGAATAGAAGAAATAAAAGAAACAGTAAGGAGCTCTACCGCAGAGGATATGAAATGGGATGAAGTAACAGCCAGAGAAATTGATACAAAATTAAGAAAAGCTGCAAATGGAAACCCCAGGCTAGATGCAGTACCGAATGGCTGGTTAAAGATGTTAACATCTTTACACACAGATTAAGTCATGAGCAACAATTACTTATATGCACATTCCAAACAGACACCAACCTGGTTAACAACAGGAAAAAACAATACTGCTCCAGTTAACAGTGAACCTGCAAACCATCCTAAAAACTAAATATCAATAGCTTGATTTCTGATAACATACAAATTATATACTGTAATTGATCTACACAGAGTTTAAAATTATTTAGGAAAAAAACAATTATGGCAATAGAACAGAAAGATAATAAAAGAAAAGGAATCTAGAACAAAGGAATATTTATTGCTAAACAAACCCATAATAGAGAGTTTTAAAAAAGAAAGCACAACTACAACCTTCTCAGATGATATACGAATGTCATTTGTTCTTGATAATAAATAACATTTAAGAAAGAGAGCTGCAGCACCAAGAAAATATTAACCTGGGACAGGAATGTGACATAAAGGAACTTGATCAGCATGGAGTGTATAAATACTTGAGAATAGATGAAGGGTCAGCAATAAAGCATGGGCAAATGACAATATAACTCAGTAAGAAATACTTCAGAAGACTAAAACCGCTACTGAAAACTGTCTTGACACCTAGGACTAAAGTTCATGCTATAACTCAAATTGAACTTCCTGGTGTAACTTACAGCTGTGGAGTAATTGGCTGCAAACTGACTACATGTATAGATCCGCAGTGATGGGACTGAACACATACCTCTGACCTCACCAGATCCAGATATACTGAACATTTTAAAACAATAGGAGAAGAAGTCTAGCATGACGTTTTTGCTTGGTTTAGCAGACGCATTTCAAGATCAATTGAGAATGCAAATCAAACCAGAAATAGACAAAAATCAGACTGAATGTGACAAAAAACAAAAGAAAGTATATAAGGAAGGGAATCAGACAAGAAGAAAAAAATACTGGAAAGTGCACAAATAAAATGGCAAGTACAGAGATGTTCTGGAACAGCTTCATGATGACTATGATTTGACACAGGCATGGTTAAGGAGAGGTGAACTTAAACTAAAAGATGAAATGCTAATAATGGTGGGGGAGGAAAGATGGTGGCCGTCCTGTGAACACCATGGCAGAGCGAGTCCAATAAAAACAGCAGGGACATGGCAATTAAATCAGTTCAAACACAGTCAACTAAGCTCCAAAATGACTTTAAAGGTTAGCTAAACCACTCACTAACCAGAAGGCTTCAAAAATGCTGAAAAAAAAAAAAGAAAACAACAAACAGATAACCATAGAGACTTACCTCCAAGGTGCAGATGACTTCCCAGATGAAACTCCGATGCAACGGTCCGCAACATCAAGGAGCCATACATTACCAAGGGGACTATCAGGATGGCAAATGAAACTGATGCCATGGACTTGCAAATATTTAAATCTAAATTATCAGCTATATCCACTCCAGAAAAGGAAATTATTTCCAAATGACAGAGAACTTCCAGACAACTGGAAGACCAAAAGGGCACGAGTAAACCAAAAGCGGAAGATTTCCTGGATTAGGAAGACTTCAAAACAATGTTACAACCATTACAAACAGTGATTCAACAACTACTCAACCAACTGCAAACCTTTGGTAACATAATGAACCATACAGCGTACAGATTAGAAAAAAAAAAGAATCTAAAACATTTGAAAAAGAACTAAAAATAAACCAGATATTAGAAACATCGCAGTCTAAAATTATTCAGGAACTGCAACAAAAAATTCTAGACCTAGGTGCAAGAAGCAGAAGAAACAACATTTTGGTACGAGGAATACCCAAAAAATACAAACAGTCAAAACTAACCAAAGTTTTACACAAATTATTGGCTGCCTCGTAGAAAAGCAGGCCGAATCCAATCATAACATTATTGAGAGAGCACATCATGCACTAAGAACACCGCTGTCACAAGATAAACCGAGATGGGTATATATGAGAGTCTTAAATTACCAAGATGCCTTTAAAATCTTATCAGCTGTCAAATTGAAAAAAGGCTCTAACATGAAACATGAACAAAATTTCTTTCGCCCAGGATTACCATACCAAATCAAACAGGACTGACAGAGACTGTCACTATTTTTGCATTTTTGATTGCAAGGAGGATCAAGTTTCAGATGAGAGATCCTTCTACTTTGGTATTCCAGGAGAAGGGAAATAAATACTCTGTGGGGTCACTTAAAGATACAAAACATGCCTTCATAAATGCTTTCAACAAGATACCTGAATAAAGTTTGACTGTTGAACCATTATAAGAAGATCATAAACCAAATACTAATAGACATACTGGTAATGGTGGAAAGCAAACTGTGTTAACCAAAGAACTGTAAATCTGGGACAAAATAATATATGTAATGTGTTTTGTATTTTGATGTTATCTGGTTTTACACTCTTAATGATTGTGTGGTCGCTGGGGTTCTGTCTATACATGATAGTGTTTTTACAGTGCACTTTCTTCCATTTTTTCATGGGGGGAGGTCCCTGTGAAAGTAGTCTATTGTATCACAGCTATTCTTTCTATGTGAAAGCACTAAGTGAATGAAGTCTGCTTGTTAATCGCATTATTTGATGTCCGCATACTGACCATCAGTGGAACAAAACTACTGCAAGTTTGGGATAAAATAATATATGTAATATGTTTTGCATTTCAATACTAACTACCTGGGCTGGGTTTACATTTTAATTGACCTTGTTGGTCGCTGGGGCTTTGTTTATATGTAACAGTGTTTCTACAGTACACACTCTTCTATTACTTTTTTTTTTGGGGGGGGGTCCCTGTGAAAGTGCTGTCATGTACCAGAGCTATTTTTTCTATGTGAACATTAGCATTAAGTTGGTCTTAAAAGTACCTGTCTGTCTATTATCAACACTATCTGATGACCACCTACTGAATATCAGTGGATATACTGTAAATGCTGATTTCCAAGATTTGCCAACTGGATGGTTGCGCCTTTGTGGCAAGTTGTGGGTGTACTTGTGTATGTACTTTGTATACGAGTTTTGTCTGTGGTGACATAATCATTATTAATTGGCAGAAGGTCTCTTGGGTCCTATACTCTTCAGAGTTTATGCAATAAATGTCCTGCCATCTTACCATATTGCAGTACCTGCACAGTATTCTTATGTCTCGGAGCTATTTTCTATGAGAATAAAAGCATTAAAGCTGGTCCTTGCTTTCAAACTGTGTATGTCTTTATCATTCATAACTTTTAGTTATGTACTTACCATAACTTTGGATGTATGGGATCCATCTCGCCTACATTCATAACTGATGGGTTTGGAGCCGATCCGTCAGCTCCGACTCGGCCACTATACAATAGAACAAAGTCTCTCATTGGCTGGGCTACCCCTTATCCCATAATGCACCACGCCTGCTTCCCCAGATCTTGTTTGTTCGCTTTCATACATACATACAGGTACAGAACACATACCAATAACTGTAACCAACCAGAGCCCTTCCAGAGGAGAGCTTAGCAAGATCAATATTTCCTCCAAATCCAAAAGGTAGGGGGAAGGAGGGTGGGTATGTATGAATGTAGGTGAGATGGATCCCATACATCCAAAGTTATGGTAAGTACATAACTAAAAGATGTAATGGGATCCTATCTCGCCTACATTCATAACTGATGGGACAGCGTCCCTAGCACCTAAAACCCTGGGTGGCTCACTGGAACACACTCCTGAGAACTGCAAAACCAAATGAAGCTCTGCCTCGGGAAGCCACATCAACCTTGTAATGAGAAATGAAGGTGTGCGGAGAAGACCAAGTAGCAGCCGCACAAATATCATCTATTGAAACTTTGGAGTGAAAAGCTACAGAGGTGGCCATAGCCCTGGTAGAATGAGCTTTGAGTGGGAAAGGCAACTCTCTGCCTGACTGGGAATAAATGAAAGAGAAGCAATCTTTAATCCATTTGGCAATGGTGGTTTTGGTAACTGGTAGACCTAACCTATTCTCCGCAAAGGACACAGACAGTTGGTCAGATTTTCGTGTCTGAGTGGTCCTATCTAAGTAAAAACGCAGTTGCCTGTGAACATCCAACTGGTGGAAGGTATATTCTGCTCTATTAGAAAAATTTGGAAGGAAAACTGGGAGCTCCAATGATGGCTGAATGCAAAAAGGGGATGCTACCTTAGGCAAAAAGGATGGATTCAATCTAAGGAAAACTCTGTCTTTGTGAAAAATCAAATAAGGAGGGGAAGAACAGAGAGCCTGAAGCTCTGAAACCCGCTTAGCAGAAGTTATTGCCACTAGAAAGGCAGTTTTCCACGACAGGAATTTTATATCACAAGTGGCTGCAGGCTCAAAAGGACGGGCAGTTAAAGAGGCCAGAACCAAATTTAAGTCCCAAGGCGGCACGGGATGAGCCATAGGAGGCCTGAGGAGCCATTCTCCCTTAAGAAAGGACTTGCAAAGTCTGTTAGCCATTAAAGAAGGCTCTATAGCAACATGAAAATTAGATATAGCCGCCAGTTGAACTTTAAGTGTGGAGACTGAAGAACCTGAATGAAACAATGAAGCTAGAAATTCCAAGACCTGCGGAACTGGGGCCGTAAGAGGATCAATGCCTCGCTGCTGGGCCCAACAAACAAACCTTTTCCATTTGCTGGAATACAGCTTAACGGTAGACGGCTTGTGGGAAGAGGACAAGATGTGCATCACTTCCGAAGAAAGAGAAAGATCTCTAACTAAGGATGGAAGTGGAGTAACCAAGCAGCCAGTCATGACCGGAGGGACGGATGAGAGTGTCCCGACTGATTGGACAACAGACCCGGCACTGGGTCCAGAATCCAGGGGCCCTGTACCGTATACTTCTGAAAGAATGGGAACCAAACCTGACGGGGCCAATGTGGGGTGACCAAAATCATGTGGCACCTGACATGAAGAGCCTTCTGAATCACCCTTGGGAGAAGGGGAATTGGGGGAAGGCATAAAGCAGACCCGGGGGCCAATTGTGGGCTAGAGCATCCCTGAGACACTGCCCCTGAGAGGGTGTCAGAGTGAAGAACTCTCTGCACTTCGCATTGTTGGGGCTGGCAAACAAGTCGCAACAAGGGAGACCCCATTTGGCGAAGATCTGCGCAGCCACTCTGTTGTTGAGGGACCACTCGTGGGGCAACAGGAGAGTCCTGCTGAGCCTGTCTGCAATCACACTGGCTTTTCCCGAAATGTGCGTGGCTACTAAGAAACGTCGAGAGGCTATGGCCCAGCGCCATACTCTCATGGCCTCCCTGCAAAGGGGGTAGGACCTGGTTCCGCCCTGCTTGTTTATCTGCCAAACTACCGACATGTTGTCGGATAGAATCGCAATAGTACCTTGGGGGAGAGCATGATGAAGTGCTTGTAAAACCAGAAGCACCGCTCTCATTTCCAGGATATTGATGTGAAGGTGCGCTTCGCAATCCTGCCAAGTGCCTTGGACAGACCTGTCCAGATAACGACCCCCCCACCCTATCTGGGAGGCGTCCGTGGTCACTGTGGCAACGGGGCTGAAGGGCGAAAGGACGCCCCCGGTCCAGGATGGACCGACATAGCCACCAACGGAGGTCCCAACGACAACTGTCCGTAATCAGAACTAGGTGGTTCAGGGGAAGTTCTTGGTATGACCATTGAACCGATAATAGCCATTGCAGCACCCGCATGTGCAGCCTGGCTAACGGTACTAGGAGGATAGTTGCAGCCATCGTGCCCAATAACTGAAGAATCTGTCTGGCAGGAACTCGAGATTTGGGTAACAAATTTAGAACCTGTGATTGTAGAACCTGAATTCTCTCTGATGGCAAAAATGCCCGCATCCTTTTTGTGTCTAACTCTGCGCCTATAAAGGTGATACGCTGAGATGGTCGCAGCACAGATTTTTTCCAATTGAAAGTGATTCCTAGCGAGAGACCCAAGGTTACTGTGGCCATCAGCGCTCGAATCAGTAGACGCTTGGAGGTGGCAGTGAGGAGCCAGTCATCGAGATAGGGAAACACTTGGAATCCTAGACTTCTCAAGTGAGCTGTCACCACTGCCAGACACTTAGTAAACACCCTGGGGGCTGTGGTGAGACCAAAGGGCAGTGCACAAAACTGGAAATGACTGGTTCCTAGGTGGAAGCGTAAATGACTCCTGGACTCTTGACGTATCAAAATGTGATAGTAAGCGTCCTTGAGGTCTATGGAGCACATCCAGACATCCTTCTCCAATAATGGGAGAATGGACTGAAGGGTGACCATCCGAAACTTGGACTTCTTCACAAAACGATTTAAAGAGCTTAGGTCCAAAATGGGCCTTACGTCCCCTGTCTTTTTTGGTACCAAAAATAATCTTGAGTAAGTTCCTGATCCGATCTGGTCGGCGGGGACGGGCTGGATGACCCCTTTGCTTAGCAGCTTTGAAACTTCTACAGCTGCCAGATCCCGCTGACTGGGTGGCACGTCCGGGATTCTCCTTGTAGGAGGAGGGGGCTTGAAAAAGGGGATGAGGTAGCCTCTGGTTACAATGTGAAGCACCCACTGATCCTTGGTTATCGATTCCCAAGCCTGTGGGTGTTTTGCAAAATGACCCCCGACCGGCTCCGGAGAAGCACAGCCGGGCCACATCCTAGGGATGTTGAGGGTAGGAGGAACCACGAAAGGAGTCGCAGTCTCCACAGTTATGGGGGCCTCTGCCACCTCTAGGGCGGCGTCTTCCTGAATCCCCCCCCCCTGCCTCTGGAGGGGGGATCACTCGGTGGAGTAGAGAGGAACTTTTGGGATTTCCTGATCCACATTTTCCCTCCTCTCTGGGCCTTGGGATAAGGTCTAGAGGGAGCGGAAAAATGGGCCCCAACGGCAGTCAAGGTCTTGCCCTCCTGCTCGCACCGAGTAAGTGTGTCCTTCACCTTGGGTCCAAACAAAGAAGACCCATCAAAGGGGGCATCGGCAAAGGAAGACTTAAAGGCCTCCGCGAGTGGACACAAGCATAACCAGGCTTGTCTCCTAACAGCCACTCTTGTGCCCGCTGCTCTACTCGCCCCTTCGGCTGCATAGGAAATGAGCCTCATGGACGAGTTGACAATAGAAGATAGGGTAGTCATCTGGGCGCCTACGGTCTGTGCTAACGCCTCAGGAAGGTTACCCGCAAGGGACTCTCCTAACTCCTTGAGGAGGTCCCTTTGGAGCCTTGTAAAATGACAGAGATAGTTCAGCGACCGCAGGGTAAAGGTCGCTGAAGAAAGGGTACGCTTCCCGTACCAATCCATGCTCCTAGAATCCTTATTAGGAGGATGAATAAACATTGAAGCCTCTGCCACGTCCTGCTGAGTGGCAAATGCCACCACCATAGCATCAACTGCAATACCCTTAGTGAGGAATTCCTTCTGGGGAGGGGCTGAAAGAAACTTATTAGGCCTGGCAGGCACCGGTTCCGCTGTATCAGGATGTTCCCACACCCTCCGAGAGATTAGATCTAATAACCCGTCGAAGGGTGGAGACACCCAGGAGGAGGAGGGCTGGGCCCCGAAGGCCTTGAGGAAAACTGACTCCTCAGCGGTAGGGGCATTGGATTGCCAATTGCCTCTCTGTCTCAAGATCTCAAGGATATCCGAGAAGGAGACGTCATCTGAAGACGATTTAGGGGACCCCTCCGCATCATTGAGGTCAGTATCTGAAGTGACGGATTCATCTTGGGAATCAACGTGCTTCCTCTTACACAGTTTCTTCCTTGGGGGTTCATCCGAAGCAGATTCAGAAGGACCCCCCGGAAGAAGGGAACCCTCTAAGGGGGTATCCTCAGGCCCTGGGGCCCCACTGTTGTGGGAAAGAATGTCTCCAGAGGCACCAGTACCCAAAACGTGGGACAGAGAGGTAGAAACCTGCTGAACCGGCAAGGTCATGGCCAGCGCACTCCTCATGGCCTCAAAAGCAGGACCTTCAGACTCTGCAGAGGGCACTTGCTGAGAGACCACGGCAGTACCGGGAATACCTGCGGCCGATGCTCCGAGGGGAAGACTGGGCATCGAAGAGGCGAGCTCCACAGTGTTGCCCTCAGCCCCCGCCGAGGAAGAACCGGTATCAAACCCTGACACTGAGGACAGGGTAGGAATGAAGGTCGGAGCAGAGAAACTCCGAGGGGGTCCCTGCTCCGACTGGACGATTCCACTGCATTCTACCTGCACCGACTCCAACGGCTCCAACGGGGT
The DNA here is from genome assembly GCF_019279795.1 of Protopterus annectens. Classification (NCBI taxonomy): domain Eukaryota; kingdom Metazoa; phylum Chordata; order Ceratodontiformes; family Protopteridae; genus Protopterus; species Protopterus annectens. The sequence goes on from NC_056744.1 coordinate 387,159,521, forward strand.
CGGAGGAAGAATCAAATGCATGGGATGTGGAATCGGCTCCGAAGCCGTGTGGGCTGGAGCCGAGATCATTTTAGTAAAAACTGGGGACTGGAACAGCCTCTGGATAACCCTATCCAAATCCGAATCCAACAACCTAGAGGATTTGGAGGAAACAGATTGGGGCCGAGAAGACTTCTGCCTCGGCTCCGATAAAGCAGGGGATCGGCTCCGAAAGGGTTCCAGCACTATCTGACCCGAGACCGGAACCATTTGCAACAGTGTCAGTGCCGAAGGAGGCTCCGGAGCCGAGGGGGAAGAGTCTGAGCTGCACACCTCCAACGGCTCTGAGACCAAAGGAGCCGAAGTAGGTGATTGGCCTCTCGATGCACTAACCTGCGGCTCCGACACCAATGGAGCCGAGGGAAGAAGCACCGAGGCAGACCCTTCAACCATCGGCTCCGAAGCCATTGGAGCCGAGGAAGAAGAAGTCGATCCCAGTTTCTTAGCTGTCGGGTCTGATGGACTGGTCGGAGCCGACGATCTATGCTTCTTGGGTGTCGGGCCCGATGGACTGGTCGGAGCCGACGATCTCTTCTTTTTAGAAGCTGGAGATGAAGCCAAAGCTTCCTCAAATGAAGGCTTAATCAGACCCCTAAGTATCAGCTTGTTTTTTCTCTCCTGGAGCACCCTGGAGGAAAAAGCGTGACACACACTGCAAGTATCCTGTAAATGTTTAGGCCCTAAACAGTACACGCAGACAGCATGGCTGTCTGTAATAGACATTTTATAATTACATTTTGCACACTTTTTGAACCCTGATTTCTGCTCCTTAGACATTTTGGGTACAGTAGAAAAAACAGGTAACTGATGGCTAGAAAAAAAACAGTAACTAATGTATGGGCTAAAGCCCTCTAACTTAAACAGGTCAAATACACAGAAGTAAGGAAATACGTGGGCCAAAGCCTCTAACTTAAACGGGCTTAGCCCGAAAACTATTTCAGTCACACAACAAGAAAAATAGATAGACATACAATAAGGGCAAAGGCCCTCTAACTTAAACGGGCCTTGCCCAGTACACTAGTAGCGCGAAAAAGAATAAAATTTAATTTTACACAAAACTGACCACAAACGCTCACAAAGCTGTTAAAACAGCTGTTTGTTTAAATTCTGACAGAAACCCTAGTCAAAAAAGACCAAAAGGTCAAGAAAAAAACACTTAGCTCCAGCCAAGTCGAGACCACGTCCAGCTTGAAAAGCGGCAAACGAGATCTGGGGAAGCAGGCGTGGTGCATTATGGGATAAGGGGTAGCCCAGCCAATGAGAGACTTCGTTCTAGTGTATAGTGGCCGAGTCGGAGCCGACGGATCGGCTCCGAACCCATCAGTTATGAATGTAGGCGAGATAGGATCCCATTACATCATACTGTTACTGATTTTATCATTCATATAAGGAAAAATAAACCAATAGGTTAAATGTTATCTGTTCTACTAAAATGATTTGTGTATTTGTTTATAGTCAACCTGTTTTAATTTAAGTACTTGTTCGATAAGTATCCCTGCTGCTTTTTCTATACATTACAAGTTAACACTTCATAAAGGGGCTACGTGACTTATTTTTGCAGAGTTTTGGGGTAATCATATTATTTCCAAGCTACTTAGAAAATGTTTTTTATATTGAATTTCTGGATAAATATATTGGGAAATGAAAAACACATATAGATGCGAGAATATAGTGTTATTTACTTATATGGTTCTTCATACACTGTTAGTTTGTTCTCTTCCTGGCTAATCTGGAGTGTGGTTAGGCACAGGCTGGTAGCAGGAAGAGCAGAATGCAGTGTGTAATTTTTCTCATATCTAAACTTATGCGATAAAAATGGTTCTTGTGGTCTCTTAAAACGCTATTTCACCATCCACTGGTGCAATCTGAGGGTCATGCTGCTCAACGCTAGAAGTCTAAATCTCAAAATGCACTCGCTCTAAGCACTCCTTAAAATGGAGAACATCGATATTTGTGCTGTAAAAGAGACCTGGTTCAAGGCAGCAGAAAGCACCCCTGCACTACCAGGCTATAAGTCCTTCCACACCTTTCGGCCCCATAACTTGGACCAAAGCTCGAAAGGCAGTGGTGTCTCCAAATTCATAAAGGATGCGCACACCTCCAGACTGGTAGCCCAACATAATGCATCAGAGATACTTCAAGTGCAGCTAACATTGGGTAAGACAGCGATTCAGGTCTTAGCCTGCTATAGGTCCCCAACCATGTCCCAAGACTCACACTCCACATTCCTAAGCACCCTGGAGAATATTAGGGTCCACCCTAACAATCTCATACTGGGCGACTTCAACTACCCTTCCATTAACTGGGAAAACTACTTATGTACCAATACACTTGCCCAACGTTTCCCGGAATTCATTAATTCCAATGCCCTGAACCAGCTCATTCTTATCCCCACTAGAGGTAGCAACATTCTTGACCTGGTTATTACTAACATGGGTGACCGTTGCTCTACACCAGTAGTCAACTCCTCCATGGTTAGATCCAGCCACAAACTAATCACCTTGGCAATCCACATCCCCCTGCAAAGGTAACCACCATAAAAAACTTCTCCAAAGCTAACTTTGGGCTCCTAAAACAGAGGTGGCTAACTTCACGGCACCCATGCAAATGCAGAACAGTTGCATGACAGCTGAATCATACACTAATGCCTTGTATGAATACGTACACAAATGCATGGATCTTGCCATACCCAATAGAACCAAGATGCTCTCCTCCAAAAAAAGGAAGTCAATCTGGTGGTCCCCTGTCATAAACAAACTCTACAACAGAAGGAGGAAACTGACACGGAATAAGGTGAAATCTCAAGACTGGAAAAACACCCTTATCAGCCTCAACAAAAAGATGAGATCCCTCATCAAATTCTCTAAAGCTAGCTATGAAAACAGAATTGCAGCAGATAGTAAAAACAACCACAAGGCCTTCTATAGTTATGTAAAGAATCTCCACGGCAATGCCCAGATTTGCTCGGAGCTACTGCAGAATGGTAACTCCTATACCGAACCAACAGACCTTGTCAATATACTGGCTGACAAATTCAGTGCCAACTTTACCCCTCTCTCCCCCAGCAAAGGGCCAATCTCAATATGAGTAGATTGCCAGGCACCCAGTATTACTGCTGCACAGGTTAAAACAGCACTGTCTAAGACCCAGAGTACAGCTTCTATGGGACCTGACAATATCCCTGGCTATGTTCTACATGAACTACAGAGTGAACTGGCACCTCACCTGTGTGCCCTGTTCAGTCACAGCCTCACCTCAGGCTTTGTCCCTACCGAATGGTACACTGCTACAGTCATCCCTTTCCACAAAGGTTTAGCAACTACAAACCCTGGGAACTATTGCCCCATTAGCCTGACGATTCTGATATGCAAAGCTATGGAATGCATCATCATGGACCTAATAAACAAGGATATAAGGAATCTCCAAACTCTGGATCCAACACAGTTTAGTTTTGTGTAGGGTAGATTATGCCTGCTCAACCTGGTCGACTTCTTTGAGTCAGTCACCAGAGCTGTGGATGAAGGCAAGGTGATTTATACAGCCTACCTTGATCTGGCCAAAGCCTTTCATACCATTCCCCACTCAGGAATCATAGAAAAACTCACTAAGCTAGGCATCAACCCCTATATCACTAGGTGGGTTGCAAAATGGCTCACAGATAGAACCCACAGTGTGAAAGTAGCTGACTCCCAGTCAGACTGCCGACCAGTTACAAGTGGAGTCTCACAGGGTTCGGTCCTGGGTCCTCTCCTGTTTGGTATCTACTTCTCTGAAGTCCAGGCCAACACAAAAGGACTCTGGCTGATAAAGTTCGCAGATGATTGCAATTAGGAGCTACTACTAACTCCCCAAGTGATGCTGGCATCCTACAGAAAGGCCTCACTGAGACCAACAACTGGTATCAGAACCATGGCCTTAAGCTCAATGCCACAAAATGTGTCATCATCCCTTTGGGAAAAACCCGGTCCCCATGAATTACCACATCTATAGTAGTCCACTGAACACAGAAGGCGTTATAAGAGATGTGGGAACACAGGTTGACAGCAACCTCTCTTCTGACCACCACATTGCCACTGTGGTCAGAAAGTCCTTCTATGTGGCACATCTCATTACTAAGGGTTTTTGCAGACAGGAAGAAAAAGGTCATTGTCTCCCTCTACTCTTCCCCCATTAGGCCAATCATTGAGTACAATGCCCTATTTGGCATGTACCTCACTAGACACCTGCTACAACTGGAGAGGCCACAAAAGTACCTCACAAAGAGGATCCTAGGCCTTAAACACTTGTCCTATATGGACAGACTCTAAAAACTCCAACTATTCTCTGTCTCATATCGCCTACTTAGAGGAGATCTCTGCTTGACTTACAAAGCCATGTCTAACCCAGCTCTGTTAGAAATGCTGCAGCTAAAGAAATCCCAATTCCTCCACACTACATGCTACAGAGACCTCAACCTCATTACCACAATCAACAAAAGGTGCTGGAAGAACAGGTTCATAACTCAGAGACTGGCCATGCTATGGAATAGACCTCTCATACATGTCAAGCGGAGCGCCTTACTGGGCCTCTTCAACAGACATTTTGATGAGTGGGTGGGAAATAAAAAATTCTCCCCGGGGATCACTCCAGTGGTTCTACTCGACAGAGGCACTGGGAACTAAGGTCGAGTGGTACGATGCCAAGCTTGTAAAGGCTCCAGGGCCATTACCCTAGTACACACTTATGAACCTATGGACAATTTATTCATGGAATTTGAAAGGTTTATAAATGAAACAGAAAAGAAGCTTATTTTTCACTTAGCATTTAAATCAAAGGCTGAAATAATTTTTGTTCAAGAGACTCACATGATGTCAGGTCAATGGATTCAAGAGCTGGGTAAAAAGTGGATAGGGACTATAAATGAATTAGGCACTAAATTGAATAGCACTGGGGTTGCAATTATTCTCAAAAAATATTTAAAGGATAATATATTACAGTATAACTCAGGTGAGGAAGGGAGATGGTGTTACATAGTCTTAAATAACTCATTTCATGATAAACCTGTAATATTACTGAAATTATATGCCTCAAATACTAAACAACCTGAGTTTATAATGTCAATTTACAACATTCTAAGTCAATTCCTAACTATTATTATATTTTACGGGGAGAGGAGAATGCAGTTGATGATCCTACATCTGATAGGACTAGCAGAAGTAAACCATATAATAAGCATGCTTCAGCAGCAATTTCTGATTCCTTCAATTTTCAGAAGAGAAGTGAAGTATCAGAGAAATTTACTTTCTACTCATATTGCTATAAAACTTGGGTGAAGCTGGACTTATTATTATTATCAGTAACATTTTTGAGATCTAACATTAAATTTTATATCAAACCATGTTTTTTTCAGACCATTTTAGAATTACACTTACCATTAATAGGTCCAGTAAAGCAAAAGAAAGGTTATAACTGGACTCTTAACCCCTCATTACTCCAGAAAGATTATATTATTAAGGCAATTAATGAGGTACTTGATGAGCTTACGATCATCCCTCCTGGTTCTCATATTCCTTTTGGTGTACAATGGGCTGCTGCTAAGGTCCAACTTAGTGGCATACTTATCAATACAGCAACTTACTATAAAAAAATCTATAGATCAAAGGAAGTAACACTGAAGGGAAAAATCAATGATCTTGAAGAGGAACTTCATAGAAATTATAGCTGTACTATAGAAACAAGTGATCTTCAGAAAGAACTTTACCTACTTTATACAAAGCAATTATCATTCAACTAAATGAAAATGGTGGCTAGATAATCTGAATGGACACAAGTTCATCAAAAATACTAGCAAAAATGATTAATATTAACAAAGCTTCTCCATTAATAGCCAAAATCATACATCAAAATAAGACTTACAACTCAAATACTGAGATTATTCAGATTTTTGAACAAATTTGTTCTCAAACATACAGACAAAAAAACTTATCATATAATTCTGAAGAAAAAGATCAATTTCTAAAGCAGATAGTTTTCCCAAACTTAACCAAAGTCAACAGGATCTTCTTACAGCTCCTTTTACTTTAGAAAAAATACTGTACATAATAAATAATCTGAAGGTGGGCAAAGCCCCTGGACATAATGGATATACAACAGCTTTTTATAAAACTTTTAGTCAAAGAATTTCAAAAATACTATTGCATCTATTCAATTACATTAAAGAAAATGGTATAATGGACCTGTATTTAAAGAATTCTAAAACAATCTTTAATCCAAAGGAACAAAACTGACACTAAAGACTCATCAAATTATAGACCAATTTCCCTTATAAACTTAGACATTAAAAATTTTTCTTCACTATTGGCAAAGCAATTCAAACCATTACTACCAATTATAATTTCACCTAACCAATCAGGTTTTCTTCAGGGTAGACAAACCTATGACCATATGCTAACTCTGGACAGCCTGATTGCTCTACCTAGTTGAAATAATAATTTGATATTTGCATTTGCTCTTGATGCTTCCAAAGCTTTTGATAGACTCAACCTAGATTTTCTTTTTTCAATAATGCTGCATTTTGCCAAACTTTTATTAACTCAATTAAAATTCTTTATGTGAACACGCACACATGATTTACATATTAACAAAACTACTTCTCCTCCAATAAAAATGACTAATGGAACAAGACAAGGTTGCCCATTACCCCCATATTTTTTAATATCTATATAGAACTGCTCTTCCTTTTTGTAGTTCAAAGAACTTTTCACTATCTTTCTACAATAAATAAAATAAAGTTTACGCTCTGCTGATGATTTAAACCTTTACTTTACCATACCTAACATTGATCTACCAAAAATTCAGCATTCTGCTGAAACTTTTTCAAAATTTTCTAATTACAAACTTAACATGAATAAGTCATCTATTTTTCCTTTAAACCAAAACTAAAACTTAATTAATTACTTTCCAGAGTCTGGAATTAAGTTAAATGACACTTTGAAATATTTGGGTATATTTTTTTTTCATGACCCAAAAAAAGTTTTACCAGATTAACTTAACGAAACTTTGGACAGTGATTGAACAGGATATCCTCAGTTGGATCAAATTAAAATTCCATCTATTGTCAAAGGTGGCTATTATTAAAATGAATGTCCTGGCTAAATTACTGTTTCAATTTAAAACAACTAATATAATAACACCTAAACATTTTTTAAAAACCTTAAATGTGAATCTTTCTAAATTCTTTTGGAACCCAAATTGATCCATATTAGCGATCAAAAAGTGATTTATCCCAAAAAGATTTGTGGTTTGGGTCTCCCAGATTTTAAACTCTATTACAACATAATAAATGCTAGTGGAATTATAGCAATCTAAACAAAATGGAGCCCTATTTGGGTAAAAATATAGTAAAATCTAGTAACTGGTTCCAAAATCAACCCTATGCTTCATCAATAAAGAAAATATGGATAGAATCAAACTAAATAACTGCTTAAAAATATAACTATCTTGCAAAATATTATCAAATCACTAACTCTAACAAGTCATTTTAACATTTTCCAACCACTCCACCTCAGTCCAAATCTTAAATTAAATAATTCTATGTTAAACCTGAACAATTACCCCTTAATCAGAGAAATGAAAATATTAGATACTATTACTAAAATCTTTCTACTAATGATCTCAGAATTGCATTAAACGTTCCTAAAAGCTATCTAGTTATAAATTAAAGAAATGACATCAACCCTGTTATAAACTCCAAAAATATACAATAACAGTATAAATCACTGTAAAGAGTTATGGAATATGTTTACACTTAAAAAGAAAATTCTAACAAATATGTATAAATTAATTACAGTTATTAAATATCAACAAACACCTTACTGATTCTTATATCAAACATATTCTCTATCTACTACCAATGTTAAATCGCACTGACATATCTTTGTTTGAAAACTCTATGTACTGAAATTAAGTACAACCCTTCAGAATATATTAAATGTTGTTGCTATAATTCCTATTGTTTTTTTCACTCCTATGAACCATTACTGTTGTAAATAGTCTTATAAATACCTACTCTGTGTTACAAAATGTATTGATTATTAGAAAATGTAGCAACTTAATGTTTTTTAATATGTGTTAACTATACTCTGTACTAAAGACTTTATACTATTTGATACTGGAGCTTTTCTCCCCGGGCCTCCATTAAAAAAGGACACATGTCCACATGGACTTTCCCGGTTAACAAATGTAAAATAAAATAAAATAAAAATAAATATACTCATACTATTAGTCCAACATGCAACCGGCAATTAATTGTAACCAGAAATCTCGATCAATTCAGCTTTCTTTAAAACTAATCCCTTTTTAAAAAATCATATATACCCACTTCATGACAGTTATTAATGCCTATTTAACTTCTCTTAAACTCAATAAATATTATTCCACATTTTCTGCTGTCTATACTGTTAAGACCAAAGAGTTGACATTTTGCATATAATCTGGACCTGTAAATGTTCATATAAATTATGGTTCAGTAAGGGCCAGGCTTGAGAAAATGGGATACGAAAAGACTACTGTGTCTTGGGAATTCACTATTTTACACATTCCCAATATGGGTTTGTCTAAACAAAAACTACATATCCTAGTTACCTTTTTTCATTGATGAAGCTATATATCTCACAAAACTGTTTGTACAGATCAAATGTATCATGGGATGGTTTTAAACACATGGTGATTAAATATATAACGGCTCATAAATTAATAGTTAGCAACCAAAACAAATGCTCTTGATACGCATAATTGTGGAAAACACTTTTTGACCACATACTCCAATAACTTTAACTAAACACATCTACATGTTAAGCTGAATTAAAGAGAAATTTTATAACTAAAGACTTGTTTTTTTCTTTCATTTTTATCTCTGAGACCATACTGTTATGTACTTTTATTATTGTATTAACCGAACTCATGTTATGGAACTCATCACTCAGTGTACATAGTTGTTATATTTTCTTTTTTCTGTTAATTCTTCAGTGTGTTATAAACAACACATTCTCTATGTACTTATGCTCATCACATGTTGAAGAAGTTTTTTGATATTCCTTCATGAAAATCCAAATAAAGATACAGGAAATGAAAAAGAAATTCTAATAATGGTGGTCTAGAATAGTGGACTACATACAGATTCATTGACAAAGTCCATTGGAATGGTGGGAAAAACACACAAATGTAAAACAGAACCTGCTGAACATCTAGCTTCTGGATGCAATACACTCATGGCAGAGGGCCTGTACACTGAAAGGCACAATAGTGTGGCAAATCTGTTGCATTGCTGATTATACAAACACTGCAATATAGAAGTAGCTGAGAAGCATTAGAAACATGAACCACAAAGCAATAGATAGGATTATGAAGTTGCTATCATATGGGCTCACCCATCACCAATAGTTAAAAAATAGATACAAGAAAACCAGATATAGCAGTCCTTGAAAAAAAAAGACAAAGGTAGTGTTGGTCAATAAAATTGCTACACTCGATGTTTTAAGTACAGAGAGACACAAAGTTATAAAATACCAGGATTTGCAGGGAAACACAAGAACAGTGTGGAAGAAAGATTCCCAGACGGTTTCAAGAGCAACAAGTCTAATTAAAAAGAATTTTCAATCATACTTAGATATGTTATAAATAAATGTAACCCAGTATGAATTACAGAAGGAGGTCATTCTTGGCACATTACAGGTGCTGAGAAGAGCACTTTTGGCTAACATCAATGATTGAAATTACACTAAATTCATAAACTCTAATTGTACCCAGACTTAGGAATGGGGTTATTAGAAACACAAAACACTTAGAAAAATGAAACCAGTAGTTTTGCATTTTTTCATTCTCCACATCTCTCTTATACTGCTACCACTGTGCTTGAATGAACAGAGGTCAAGAAACAAACAAGGATCATGTAGGTCATAATCAAGGCTTTATGGCTCTGTGTCAGCAGATACAGACTTAACCTGAAACCTAAATTAATGGAAAAGTGAAGGGATGCCAGCATGTCTGGGGCAGTAGAGTAGGCTAGAGTAATAATATTTCTGGTAAGGGATAGATATGAATTCCCTGAAGTCTGCAGATGGTAATGACTGAAGCCAAATGTTTTGTGAATATACCTGGAGTGGCAGAGGGACCAAATGGCAAAGATGTAAATTAAAAGTGTAACCCCAAAGCAAAGAAGATTGAATAACATCAATGTTCTTATGAACAATGATGTGATGATATGCATCCTTGAGGTCTAAAGTGGCTAAGTAAGTCAGAGGGGAAGGTTCATAGGTTCATAGGTTGGTACTAAGCTAACTACTCTTGCGAGACATTTTAAGCCTAGCCATTTATCCCTTGTGAGACTCAAACCCTGCATCTTGTGCTTGCAAAGCAAACACCTTAACCATTAGGCCACCCTCGAGAAGAGGTAAGAGTCTGCAAAGTTAACATTTTGAACTTTGCAACTTGGACAAAATTTTCAGAATTGAAAGGTCTGAAAGTGGGCTCCACATTCCCTTCTTTTTTTGCTAGAAAAATCCTGAATATAACCCTTTTCCTTGTTGGAAAGGAGGAGTATGCTTTATTACTCTGCATGACAACATATCAGATTGGATTTGAGGAAACAAGGGAGTTCAGTTCTTGGGGCAGGGGGTAGAAATTCCTGATTGAAGATGTTGACATACCTATTGAAGTTTGTGTGGAATTATTTTTAGTACCCAAACATCTGTTATCTGTCTCCAGAGATGTAAAGCCTGGGAAAGATCGCCTACTGACTGGGGAGGGGTGGGATGAAGACTGAAGGTAGCCAGGCATTTATTTCTTATAAAGGGAGAATCCTTGGGGATTAATTCCCTTTCTTTTTAGAAAATCACTGACATGTTTTTCTTGAACTGCTGTTTTGTTGGTTTCTAATGAGAAGGTTTGAAGGGCTTTTAAAAGAAAGACCCAGGGGTGGAAAATAATTTGTTTGGTACCTAGGAACAGGGGATATAAAACAGTTGTTTAATTCCCTGCATTAATTTTCCTCTCTCCTCTAACTTCTTAAGTACCTCAGTCAAGGAATTCCCAAAAATTAGATCCTTCTCCAGATGCTGCATTTAAAATATGGGCTTTAATGTCTTCTGGAAAATTTTGTAGTCTGACACAAGCATTCAAGCCCATCACAGTCCCTGTAGCTGCAGCTCTTGACACAATATCCACTGCATCACATGTACATCCTATTGAGTGTTTGTTGACTTTGGAGGGGGGCAGAACTGACTATATTTAACAAAATGACTTTAGTGTCAGAAGCTGGCTGGCTAGCAATAGCTGCTGCATGTCAGCAAAAACAGAAAGTAAATATTTTGTTATACATGCCTGGCAGTTAATTGCTCTAAAGGTTAAAATAGAAGAAGTATACACCTTCTTCCCATACCTATCAAAGGCCCTGCTCTCATTTTCATTGCAGACAGGATTTAATAGGAAAAAGGTTTAGAAGTACCTGTCCTCAGAAATAACAACTGGGTCAGCAATGGGGGGTTCTGGAAAAAACACTTATGAGAAATCCTGTCACTTTATAAACTCTGCCTGGTTTTCTAGATTTAGGGGGTTGTGAATCAAGAGAAGAAGAAGGAAAGAAGCAGCAGTAAAAATATCTAGCAAGTATCTCAAAACTGGAGGGATAACTAAGGACTTTTGGAAATTATATACGTCATGTATTCACCATAACTTGGCATCTGTGTTGTCCATTTTCATTCTTCCTCACAAATGGGTTCTGATCCAAACCTTGGATCCAACTTTGCAGCATACACTAGGTTCAGATCCAGCTCTCGATCACCTCTATTTACTTTCTGTTCCCATTACCTCAGATCGAGTTTGCTGCCTAATCTCCTAGTTGTCCAAGAAAGATAAAAATAGGCAGAAGAAAAGACACAGCTCAAACCTGGAACTGTAAGGTTCCAAACACAGTCTAATAGGTACTTTCAGGAGCGACAGGGATCAGGGGCAGATGGAAGGAGAGGTGAAGAAGAATGAAAATGAACAACGCAGATGCCAAGTTATGGAGTACACATAACTTATAAATCTGATGTTGTCCTTTTCATTCTTCCTCACAAATGGGACAGAGTCTCCAGCTATGTAACCCTCGGGAGGCCCTCATGGAAGGACATGCGGGAGCACTGTCAAACCAAAAGAAGCTCTGCTTTTGGATAAGGTGTCCAACTTGTAATGCATAACAAATGTATGAGTTTTTGATCAAGTAGCAGCAGCACAAATTTCGTCACTTGAGGTCCTTAACCAAAAGGCTGATGAAATAGCAATGGACCGAGTAGAATGAGCTTGAGGAGTTCTTGGTAATTTTAGTCCTTTTTGAGAATAAACTAATGAGATGTAGTCAGTAATCCGTTTAGCTAGAGTAACTTTAGATACTGCTTGACCCAGGCAATTAGGGGAAAAAGATATAAAAAGCTGATCTGACTTTCCTGAACAGTTTTGTTCAGTGAAGATAAAAATGTAGTTGTCTGTGCACATCAAGGAGATGAAGCATGTATTCTCCTTTATTAGAAATTTTTGGAAAAAAGACTGGTAACTGTATGGACTGGTTGATGTTATTTTCAGACTCCATTTTAGGTAGAAAGGAAGGGTTATTCCATAGAGAAACCCTGTCTTTATGAAAAACAATGTATGGAGGCTTAACTGATACAGTCTGGAATTCAGAAATTTTTTTTGCTGAAGTTATAGCTACCAAGAAGACCGTTTTCCATGAAAGAGATTTCAGATCACATCTGTCTGATAGTTCAAAGGTTTTCTGAGTTAGTCTTTGAAGGTCCACAGTAAGGTCCCAAGGAGGAGAAGGGTCCTTTATTGGGGGTCTGAGAAGAAAAATGCCATTCGCGAAGGCTTTACTCAATCTGGAAGATATCAGAGAAAGAGATTTATTTCTTGAATGGAAATTTGAAATTGCTACCAACTGAAGTTTAATCGTTGAGAAGCTGACCCTTCATTAAAAAGAGTTGTTAGAAAAAAAAACACTGGCAGAAGTTGGGGCTGAAAAAGGATTGATATTTTGGCTAGAAGCACAAAAAGAAATATTTTCCATTTGTTTCTGTAGACTTTCTTGGTAGAAGCTTTCTAGGAGGCCAAAATAATATCACAAACTGGGGAAGAAAGCCTGGGCTGTCTAACTATTACTGGAAGTGGAGAAACCATGTGGTTAGCTTGAGGGCGTGGAGGCTGGGATGCTGAATTCCTAATGGATAGGATAGGAGATCTTGAACAGACTCCAGTATCCATGGAGGATATCACAAGTGAGACCACAGGAAGGGGAACCATATTTGCTGATGCCGGAAGAGGCAATGAGGATGACTTGAGCTCTTCAGCCTGTTTGCTTTCTGTAAGACATCTGGAATCAGGGGAAGAGGAGGGTAGGCATAAAGGAGACCCGGAGGCCAATCATGAATCAGGGCATCTCTCAGTGACTTCCCCTGAGGGGGGATCAGAGCAAAGTACTTGCTGCACTTGTTGTTGAGGGGGGTGGCAAATAGGTTGGAAAAAGAAAAGTCCCAATGGCTGAAGATCATATTTGCTACCAACTGATTGAGAGACCACTCGTGAGTAATCAGAATAGATCTGCCTAGCTTGTCTGCCAATACATTGGTTTGGATCTATATTAGTGTATTGAATGGACTAAATAGCGAAAGCTATTTAGTCGATCTGATACTGTCAAAATGGCAAAATAGCGAAGACATGGAACATCAAATTTTTTCCCAGGGAAAAAATTTGGTGGGCCGTCTTCGGGACTTTTACATTTCCTCCACTATGGTGCGATCTCGGAGTTGGTATATTTAAGTAGGTGTGTGTGTGTGTGTGAGGGGGGGGTGAAGCCCCCCAGCTTATCTTTGTGTTTAAGTTTTTTTTTTTTTTTTTTTTTTTTTTTGAGGAGCAGTGAATATTTTCCCTGGGAAAAAAATTGCTGTTCTGTATGTTCAATATTTTGTGGTTTAGACATTATCGGTACGATGAAATAGCGTTTGCTATTTTTTTTTATTTTTCATTTTTTTTAACATTTGTTGACCGGGAAAGTCCGACTAGGTTCCACAGATCCTGTTTTCAGCATAGCCAGAAGCATGTCTTTAGAATGATATTTTCTGATTTTCAGACCTTTCATCATTATGATATTTTCATCGTACGATAAGGTAATATACATGCCATTGGTTTTATCTAAAGAGATCACCCATTCCCAAACCCTCATGGCCTCTTTGATGTACCAGACTACGCCTGAACAGCAGCAATCCTCAGAGGGAGAGCATCTTGAAATGCCTGCAACTTTAGAAGGACTGCTCTCATCTCTAGAACACTGATATGCAAAAGAAATGCCCCCCTCCCCAGTTGGGAAGCATCAGTGGTCACTGTGGTAACTGGGGGCAGAAGAATAAATGGCCTGCCCAGAAAAATAGCGTAGGACTAAATCCACCAACAAATATGACGTTTGCAAATAGGACTGAGTCTTATAGGAAAGGATAGGGATTGAAAAAGAATACACCATGGAACAGTTAAGGTCCATTAGAAAATTTGCATAAAGAAGTGTGCTAAGGGAACCAGTAGTATGGCAGCTGACATCAACCCCAGAGTTTGCAGCACTAATCTTGCTGGAGAAGAAGGGTGAGAAAGTACAGTCTGAACCAGATGTGTTAAGGATGTAATGCAGTAGCAAAGTAAGGAAGCTACCTGAGTTGTAGTACTCAAGAGTCACTATGAATTCCAGGCTCTGTACTGGGAATAGTTTTGATTTGGCAAGATTTAATGAGATACCCAAAGTGCTGCAAATCTGCAGCAAATAGTCCCTGACTTGCTGAAGTTGAAGCTTGGATGGGGCGGTGTGAAGCCACTTGTCTAGATATGGAAACGCCTGGAATCTGTTGAGCCTCAAGTGAGCTGCTACAATTGCCATGCATTTGGTAAACAACCTGGGGGCTGTGCTGAGTCCAAAAGGCAGAGCTCTGAATTGGTAATGATTGTCTCCAGCCAAAAGCTAAGATGTCTCCTGGATAATCTGTCTATTTATATGTGATAGTATACCTCTTGGAGAACTATACAGCACATCCAATCTCCCTTGTGCAGAAAAGGCAGAATGGACTGGACTGTGACTATTCGCAACTTTACCTTCTTTACATACTGGTTCAACTTGCTTAGATCCAAAATGGGTCTGAGGTCTCCTGTTTACTTTGGCACTAAAAAGAAGCATAAGTTCTGAATCCTATCTGGTTGGGTGGGACCTTTTGGATGACTCTTCTCTTTTGTATTTCTTGTGCTTCAACCTTCTTCTGACTGGGTAGAATGTCAAGGAGTTTCTTCCTTTGAGGAGGAGGAAGAAGGGAAACTCATATGTAGTAACCTCCGGATATTATTCTTAGCCCCCAAGAATCTTTTGTGCTATCTGTCCAGGTGCCTAGGTGCAAAGACAGTCAAGCCCCAAATGCCTCCAGAGTTGGACAGTTGGGCAGCACTTCAGGAGCGCTGATTGGGCCTATCTGAAAAGGAATTTCTAAAGCCCTGGTTCTGTGGGCCCCCTCTGCCTCTAGGGTGACATCTACCATTAAAGCTTCTTCCTCCGCCTTTGGAGGACTCTTCCCCATGCAAATCATGGCAAGGTCCCTGAGACTTACAGAACCACATCTTCTTATCAACTTGTTGATTTCTTGAGACGGTCCATTGAGGGGTAGAAAACATGATTCCTACTGCAGACAGTGTCTTTCTTTCTTGTTCGTTGCAGGTAAGTGTGTCCTTAAGTGATGGCCCGAACAAGGAAGTGCCATCAAATGGGGCATTAACAAAGGACATCTTGAAGGGCTCCACAAAATTGCATAGCCTCATCTAAGCATGTCTCCTTATAGCTATCACTGAACCGGCTGCTCATGAGGTACCTTCCCCTGTATGGGAGATCAACCTCATCAAAGCATTTGAAATGGACAACAGAATGGCCAGTTGAGAGGAAGATTTTTTTGAAATCCTAAGCAGACATGGACTTTGAGACAGTATTTGATAACTCCTTAGTCAAATCTCTCTGTAGCCTAGTAAAATGTGTGAAATAATTTAGAGTCCTCAGCATGAAGGTAGTTGAGGTGAACACTCACTTTCCAAATCTGTCCAATGCTCTGGACTCTTTCTTCAGTGGATGGACAGAAGTGCTCTGCTCTGAACTGCCTCCACCACCATAGCATCAAATGGGACCCCTTTGTTCCAGTGGACTCTATCAGAAGGAGGGACCAAAAATGTTCCTGGTACTTTGGAATGGTTTTGACAGTGTCCGGTTCCTTCCATGGCTGGCAGGAAACAAAATCAATCAGTTCATCTAATGTGTGTGTGTGTGTGGGGGGTCAACCAAGACATAGATGTTCAAAACCTGAAAGTCTCCAGAAACACAGATTCTTCAGGAGAAGGAGATTGGGACGACCAACCACTTTTCTGCTTGAGGATCTCTAGAATATCTTCAAAGGAGATGTCAGGTGACAATCTGGGGGATCCCTCTACCTCATCAAAATTAGTGTCTTCTGTGAGAGACTCCATTGGGGAATCTGTGTCTCCTCTTACATGTCCTCTTCCGAGGGACCTCCTCAGTGGGATGTTCAGGGGAGGTGTCAGAAGAGAAGGGAAACTGCTCTAGGGGAACTGCCTGGAGACTTCCTGGAACTGGCTGTCCCTATAGAATAGGTCTGATGGGCTCAGAGCTCGGAACCAAAGATGGGAGAGGTGTAGGATCCGATACAAGAGACAACAGTTCTCTGTGGAGAGAAAAAGTCCTTTCTACTACCTTGAAAGCCAAGGAACCAGGGAAAACCCTTTCCCCCCTCCTCAGAGCCAAAGCCTCTGAAGAAGGTAGGTTTGGGCCACCTCCAGATCCAAGCCTCAAGGGGAGAATAGGCTCCAAGCTGTCCAGAGCCAAAGCTCCAAGACGGAAGGATAAATCTGACAAAATCTGAGTTGAACCCAACCACTTGGATCTGGCGCTGATACCTCATCTCAGAGACCTACTCTGATCTGAGGGTATCGGAGCAGAACTGGTCAGGGAAACCATCAGGGTCGAGGAAGAAACTTTCCTCGGACCTGACGTGAAACCTCTCAGGGATTTCAGATCTTGGGACGAAGAAACTACTGCTCAGATCAGAGAGGGCGACAGTATGGACTTTGTAAATGCACTCATGGATCCGGGGGTGGGGGCGGGGTGGAGCTGGCAGGACCGCCATCTGGATTTCAGCCCTGAAAAATTTCTGCATCATCCTATCCACATCCACCTCTGACAAACTCCTGGAAGACCTGGAAGTCCCTATGGAAGAGGGCCTGGAATGTTTCTTCGGCATTTAAAAAAACAGGCAATCTCCATGGTATCCCCAAAGTCTCAAACAACCCACTAACCAAGTATAGTGGATCCAAAAATAAAACAGTGTAAGAAACTTCTCTGTGTGGAAGATTTTCAATTCATATATAGCTACTTAATCACTGTATATTAATAAGATCAGATAGTGGTAGTAGAAGTAGTGAACTTAAACTCGTCCTAAGTCAAAAAATAATAAAAAATATAATTTGAAATATTATATTTATTTGTTTGTAGTTGGTTTACCAGGATAGTCCATTGGGCCAAAATGAACCCGTTTTCAATGGAGTCCTGGGGAGAAAAGCTCCAAAGCAATCTAGTTATAGTAGCTTATTAATGATAGTTATACAAAAATTAAGTTTCACTTAAACAGTTTCGAATAGTACATGTATCACTAGGAGTAATACAGACTAGTGATGAAACTTACAAATACAAAGAGTTGAGATTCACTTTTACAATTTCAAATAGTACTTCAAAACAATTAGGAGTAGTACAGACTTGTGATGAAACTACAGATGATACAGACACATGAAGAATATTGCAAAGTAGATATTGAGAAGTCATGTATATATGGAAGCATACCCATGAAGAGGTGCAGGCTAGTGCAATTCTGGAAATTCCATAAGGATAATAGTAATAATGAATGAGTTAGAGGAAAATAATAGGAAAGTTGCTGGTGAGGAGGAAGATGGACTTTGTTAGTGTTTGATTATGAGGGGTGGGAACAAGAGCATTCCCACTGGGGTAGTAGATGTGAATGAAGAGATTTTTTTGAAGATGAAATGATTACAGGTTGTGCGAATGGTTGGTGGTAGGGAGTTCCAGAGGCGAGCTAGGCCATAGGATAGAAGATTTTTACCTGGGGGGCGAGTTGGTTTATGAACTTCTAGTAGATTTTGATTGTTGGTTCTTAGTACTCTATTGGGGAGGTGCATTGTAAAGGCAGTAGAAAGAGAGGGACAGAGGGAGGGGTTGAAAATGAGCTTATGTGCAAGACTTAGTTGGGTATAGGTTACGTGATTGGGTAGTTCTAGCCATTTTAGTTTCTGGAGTGAGGAACAGTGGTGGGTG
Organism: Protopterus annectens; assembly: GCF_019279795.1. Taxonomy (NCBI): domain Eukaryota; kingdom Metazoa; phylum Chordata; order Ceratodontiformes; family Protopteridae; genus Protopterus; species Protopterus annectens. The sequence continues at coordinate 387,177,981 of NC_056744.1, forward strand.
TAGGAACTCTGGCTGATGGCGAATTTGGCTATTTTGATGTAGCAAGAGGAAAGTTGTTTTTTTAGAGATGACTGTAGGTTACAAAGGAGTGGAGCACCATAGAGAAGGGAGGGGATAAGAAAGGAAGTAAAAAGAGTGATCTTAGTGGCAGGTGTAAGGTAATGGTTTTGTCGGTAGAGCATGCCTAGTTTTTGGTGTTTTTTTTGAAGTATTCAAAAGTAATCCAAGCAGGGTAGACAGTCTGTTTCCAGTCAAAAGTCCTTCATTAAGCACACAGACAAGCAATCCAAGTAAAACAAAAATAACAGAATAATAGTTTCATCACACACTTTTTAACTATACATACATATGCTTTTTATCAGACAAGGGAGTGGTTTATTGTGCTATAAAACACAGTGTATTGGTATACATGTTAACAAATTCACATCCCTTCCCCCGTCAGTGTGACATTCGAGCTGGTCCTGCCCTACTTCGTAGCTGTCATAAATAATATAACCCTTATGTACTTTAAATAAAATTAATAATGATGTGGTACCTCTTATTAACTAGATTACTAAGTCTAAGACAATATATTACATGGTTGGAAATATATAAAAACCTTAGAACATTTGGCAATCTACAAATATATATAAATATACATGTATACATTTTGCATGCAAAAAATCCATAGTACAAATCATATACTATTTCTATTTGGCATTTTGAAGTGCTGAACTGGCAAGGAGGGAGATACTGGTTTAATTGTATACTCTAGGGTACAGTTTCTGTGTGCAGAACTAGCTCTTGGATCCAAGGACCTGGGATCCGATGAGGAAGTAGAAGGGAGTGGAGAGAGCATGATCGGAGCCAATGCTGTCATATTTAAGTACTGTTTAGGATCCAAAAGAAGGCTTCCAGACTTAGGATCTGAGGAAATCGGATCAGAAATTTTACAGATGTTCTCCAACGGCTCCGAGGAATCCATAGTGGACTTCAGAGGAAACCTCTTTTTGCTTCCGAAGAAACTGACTTGGCTGATTTAGAGGGGGTTAAGCACCAGAAAAAGATGGTAGTAGTCCTTTAAGAATTAACTGATTGCGCATGTTGGCTAATGCTCTGGGGTTTAGAATAGAGCATACCATGCAGGCCATATTGACATGATCTGGTCTGAAGCAGTAAACACACTTTTTCTGGGCATCTGAATAGGTGATCTTATGCCCACAAGAAGTGCATTTTTTAAAACCTGTCGGTTTCTCTGACATAGCGGACAAAACAACAGTGTACAGAACACACAAAAAAAGGCAAGGCAGAGAACGTTTTTCTTTTCTTTTTTTTTTGTTACTGAAGAAAATACAGAGTATACAGGTGAATACCAACAATGATATTTAAAGAACTGCCTGAACAGGTACAGAAAAAAATTATACCAACAATGGTATATTGGAAAGAACTACCACAGCAGGAGAAGAAAAGTGATAGCACAGAAGGAGAGTACTAATGCCTAAAGCCCAGTGAAATTAAAAGGGAAATAATGAAAAAGATGTTTATATAGGAACAAAAGGATAATATAATAATAATAATAATAATAATAATAATAATAATAATAATAATAATAATGAAAAAGTCAACCGTACTAGCTTGAGAGCAGAACCTGCATCTAACCACGCTAGCAGCAAATGAGATCTGGGGCAATGGGGATGGAACAGAGCATTGTGGGTAGAGGGAGGAGTTTGAGAGCTGGATATGAAGTCTAGTGTATGTGGCTGAGTCGTATCCAACTCATTTGTGTGGAAGAATGAAATGCACATCAGATACCATGTTAAGCAAGTTGTAGTACCTTTTTTGAGCCTCAGAAACTTACTTCCCCTCCTACTTGAGGAACTTTTTCATCTTAGCAATAATGTCAGAGAGAGGTTTCTTCATTAGCAGAATCTGATGACATGGTGTCCACAGATTCAGATTCAGATGGAATAGCAGAAGAAAGCTGTGACCCATAGTCAAGCACTTATTCAGATTCGGAGATTAACTCCCCTTCAGATGGCTGGGAAGATATTGCAGTAGATAATTGGAAAGTCTGTACTGTCTTAAAAAGATCTTGGGTAAAGTAGTCTTCTTACTAGAACTTCTGCTATGTGTGTATGTTTGGGGGGGCTAACAAATGCTTAGTTTTCTGTGACTTCTTCTTAGGGGTTTCTAGTCTGAAAGTTTTTGGGGAAGAATCAGACATCTGGGTCTCCAACAACCTGGCTACTTCCTCCCTTACCAGGACTTGGTGAATTCTTCCCTTGCCCTCACTAAGTGGGGTTCTCACTTCTCAAGTATGGATGCCTGAAGTTCAGTCTTACAGACTATGTGCTGTTCCTGGGCCTTACCAACTTCCCAAAGAGCTCCGCCACAGGGACTAGACAAATCACATTGAGTTCTGAGGGCTGTGAAACTATCTCAGTAGAACCATCAACAACACATCACTAAAAGAAAGACAGACAAACAATGTTCTTCAGAAAACTCTGCATATTTTTCTCTTTTTCTTAACTTGAAGGGGGAGACATATATTAGGGTCAAAAGCCAAAGTCATGAGTGCCAAAACCTTAAGATATCATTTCTCAAGAAAACATGATAAAACATTGAGCCTACTTGTAATTGATTTAGGAGTAAAGGATAAACAGGATCGAATATCATAATTTTCCATTAAACAGAAAACACAGGCCATGAAGGCATCCAACAGACATTTTTACAGACAAAAGCAAGTTCCCTAATGGGATACCTATCTGCCAACATTTTAGATAAAAGATGACCACCAATACTGAAACCATTAAGAAGATGAGACATCTAACTATGTGTACCAACTAGAAGAAAGTTCTGAATTTTGGTGCTCATACTTTCTTCTTATAACAGTAAACTTGAGGATACATACGGTGCACGAGGATGGTGCCCAAAAGCTTTAGTAGACTGGTTGGACATCCAATATCCTTGGCAGGATATGTCCCATCTTTTAATGAAGCAATTAAATTACCCAGTTTTAGTCAATAGGATATATGGCAAAATACAACACTTTTAGCAACACACACATACACACACACACACACACACACACACACACACACACACACACACACACACACACATACACACACAGATGCATAATTATACATAGTTTTATACGTGTGTGTGTGTGTGTATGTGCATATATATATATATATATATATATATATATATATATATATATATATGTTGTTCTTGTGTCTTTCAGCTTTTTCCGGTTAGGGGTCGCCACAGTGGAACTCCGGTCCGCTAATGATTTGCAGTAGATTTTTACATGCCAAGTTGCCAGCCCTGACGCACAACCTTCAACAAAGGTATGCCCATTCATACATATCTCCACACAGAAGACGATCTATCTGAGAATCGAACAGGACGTCTTACTGTGAGGCGACAATGCTACCGCAGCACCACCACTGCAGATATATGTGTATATAAATATATATATATATATATATATATATATATATATATATATATATATATATATATATATATATATATATATATATATGTGTGTAGATATAGGTATATATTCAAATATACAGTATACAGTATACTCTGTTGAATGCACATCTTCTGGACAGACTATAGTGCATTGATGTTTGGAGATTTTGAACACTGGCTTGTCAATGCTTCTTCTTGGGAGTGAACTATGCTTGCTTGTGGCTTACTGGAGTTTTGGAGGTTAGGCTTAGAATAAAGGCCTGGTAAGAGATAAATATACTTGTGTGTGTGCATGTTTTGTAGAGTGTGTGCAAGAGCTCCTGACTTAGGGTTAGAATTAGGGCTAGGTAAAGTGACAGATTTAATGGTGTATATATGTGTGTGTGTGTGTGTGTGTGTGTGTGTGTGTGTGTGTGTGTGTGTGTGTGTGTGTGTGTGTGTATGTAGGTGTATGAGTCTTTATGTGTCTTCTTTACTGGTATTAAGAGGAAAAGGGTTTTTGATATGGTAATGGGGTAGGGTTGGGCAGGATTAGCACGCGGGTAAGGTTGTACAGTGTCTCTGTTAATCAAAACTTAGGTATACCTTTCTCTAATAGCCACTACAATGGTAAGTTTTATAATAAATTTTCAAACAATTTTCATGTTTTCTGTTTTATCCATTTATATATCCCTTGTAGAATAGCACTAAGTACTGGTTCAAACTGTACATTTTCTAGTAAAATGGAACAAAAAATTCCAAAAAATTCAAACTGTGAGTAATGGAGTGTCCAAGTTGTGGGTATACAGATATGAATGGGAGAGTAACTGAAGTTCATTTAATTCAAGGCAAGGGCCTTCACAATAACATAACAAGACTGCTTCTTATGTTTCTATTGTAAGCAACTTCAATAAAGAGTAAGTGAGCACAGTTAAAGGATTTGGAAACCAAAGCAGATAAAAGGGTTGAATTGGAGCCCGCTGTTTCTAACTTTAAAACTAGCAGTCCTTCTTATGTAGAACGTTTCTTATTTTTACGTATGTCATGCATGCAATACTTTACACATGGAGAGAAGAGACAGAATATGTAATGACAGCCAATATACATACTGTCACCCATGAGTTTGGAAAATGCAAACACTCTTATGGAGAGTGATTACTGCTCAAAACAGCATTGACATTTCACTTCTTTTTAGTGAGCAGTGATTTGGGTTCTTTTTCTTCCAGATGTATATTCAGCAAGATATTAGTGGCACCAAAACTTGTGATGGGGTCCTCTGTTTAATGTCTCATTTGAAAGAACAGCATACCTCAAAGGTACAGTGCTCAGAAGTCAGTGTTTCAGATACGACCTTTTCCCAAGCAGGACTAGAAGCATACCTATCAACCGTACCGAAATGACAGTTTTTTACCGCTTTTGAGGTCCAAATAATGGGGTGCCACGATTCCCAAGTGGCACCCCTTAATTTCTGAACTTCTTGGCTTTTTTATTTTTTAATTTTTTTTTTGATTTTTTTGAGCTGACATCATCATGTGAGACATGACGTCAGTTCCATGAGCAGCCTGTCGGAATTGAGCTCAACATAGCATGCGTGCTAGCATTTCCGGCTCTACTTCAGCCAAGCCGCGAGTTTTCATCATGGATGGTGGTTCTTCCAGCCCAGGAACAAGCAAGCAGGAACGCATTTTATTCTTATGCTACTGTTTGGACTTCAGGAACAACGTGGAATCTATTTTATTATTATGCTGCTGTTCAGACTTCAGGAACGGAACAGAGGTATTTTTATTTTATGCAGTGTTGAGAAGGGCAGAACAAGGCAACAAGCTGTTTGGAGGTATTTACTTAATATTGTTTGTTAATCATGGTTCTTATGCTTCAGAAACAGAGGTAGTTTATTATGTTTCAGAAACAGAGGTAGTTTATTATGCTTCAGAAACGGAGCCTCTATTTCTGAAGTATAGTAAACTACCTCCATTTCTGAAGCATAATAAACTACCTCCATTACAGAGGTAGTTTATTATACTTCAGAAACATTGTAAAACTTTTCACTGACAAATACTGTTACAGTTGTGTTGTAGGGGTCTTGTGTTTATTTTATCTGCTTCTTACAGGGTCCCCTCATAGTTTTTTTTTTCTGTAGCTGTTGCCGTTTTTCATTACTACTCAAAGGCTAATCTAGTAAATGTAGAACTGACACCATCTTTACTGAACTTGATTCTCTCTGGCTACCTCTGTTTACTTGGTAGGCTGATCTACAGGTGGTAATGGTGAAATTCCTCATGTGTTAGTGGCCTGATGAAGAAGGTGTTAAGGAACATAATGTCAGTCTCTTCTTTACATAGAGACAGATTTATATGTGCACCAGTAGTGATATCCTATTTGGGAAGAGATCTTCCTTTAAGTTGGTGTGACCAGGCAGTTGGTGTATACATGTTAAAGGGTGCAGGAGGGCTTACCCCCTTGCAAAAGCACTTAAACTTAAGTTTTTATCCCTTCTGTGTTGTAAGAATTATTTCTTGGGATTGTGGATTTTGGTGTTTCATAGTAGAATCTCTTTGGCAATATACAACTGTGTTAAAATGTTCAGTTTTCAGCTGAATAAGCAGAAAATGAAAATGCAGCACTTGAATCTGATTGTTACTGTGCTTAGAGATAGTAATGGTGCAAACATTTCATTTCTAGGTCTTTTCAGTATTGTTGCACCTTACATATTTTTAATTCCCATAGACTGCATTACTTCACCTGCTTATTCAACACCAGAAGTTTTTACTTCAGTAAGAACTTTTTCTTCTTTACCTAGGACTATCGACTCATTGTGCTTGTGGTTAAATGCACCGATTGCTTTATTTATTTATTCTAAGTCTGAACAGACAGTCTTCAGTCCTGATAACACAGTTCTGTAGTGAGTACATGTACCATATTACCTCTGTGTTTTCTAGAACACAACACTGGGTATTCTAATCATGTGCTGTGGTGTTATGCTAACATTCAGAAGCACTGTTTTATTACTATACTGCATGTTCAAACTCATGCTGTGCTGTGCCACTGATTAGAGGCCTGTAAACAGACTCTACAACAGCGACTGTGTATTTTCTCTTCTTGGTTGGACTACATGACAGTTGGGACCAGCACTTCCCAACAGTTGATCATGACCTTCTGTCTGTCTATATGTATGAGGAATACCTGATATCAGAAGTTTCCAGAATAAACTGCTGGAAGAGCTAAAGGCTGATGTATGTCCCCCAACACCTTCTCTTGACCTGTTTGTTTTAGAGTATGATTTATGTATTTTTTACTTAAATTCTTAGTAGAATTCGTGTGATTGGTTAATTTTTCAATTATCTAGCTGATTCACTTTAACTTAAATACTACAGTCTGCCTCTGTTAATATCTTCCCGTGTGTGTGTGTGTGTGTGTGTGTGTGTGTGTGTGTGTGTGTGAGAGAGAGACTGAGACCTGCAAATTGCAGTTATGCCTCTGACTTTGCATAAACATGAATACAAAGACTTAAGAGGCACTGTGTTTGAAAGTTGATAACCCACAATTCCATTGGAGTGGGTGGGGTTACATAATTATGTATCCAAATTTTATGTTTATCAGCGTACAGATTTGTACCTATTTTTCATGGCGTTTGTCCAGATGTTTAATGTTTCCAGGTTGAGAGGTATGACTAGAGTCCAAATCTGTTAGGTACAAAGAAGGGTGTTCTTCCAGCTGTAACTCATTAATTGAACTCTAGATTAAAGCATATGTATCCTAATAGCAGACCCCAGGAGAAAGGGTGTGAATAAAGGGGTCCACTTCTAAATAGCACAGCCCACAACACAGACGTTCACATTCTGGAGACCAGAATACCAAAAACACATAATCACAAATGGCTCAAGTCACCCTGGGCAAGTAAACACTTGTCCAATACCAAATGCAAACACACCAGCCAATAAAACAATCACCTAGGTGCGGGGCTATGCCCCCTACACCTCCCCAATGTGGGGGACTGCGCCCCCCACACACCCCTAGCTATATGATGTCTCATAACAGATAAATGGGTTTTATAGTAGAGGTGTGTGTCTATAAAATGATTTTGGGTTAGTGTTAGGATAAGGATTAGGGAAGGGTTAAGTAAGTGTGTGTGTCTGATCCTGTCTTGTTCAGTGGCATTACTTTGGACAGCATTTTAGAAATACATTCTAACCCTAACCCTACCCCTTCTCCTATGCCTAACTCTAAATACACACCTTACCTTAGAAAAAAAATACTTTCCATAAAAGTACGACTAATCAGACAAGCAGGACTGGCCTTTGATCAACTGGTGTCCTAGGCAAAATGGCTCTACAGTGCCCCCCCCCCCCACACACACACACACACACACCAGCTGGTGCCCCCATCCTGGTCTATCTACACCATCCAGATTACTGGAAAAGCGTCCCTGCTAGAATGCCTCCCTAGGCGGCCACCTAGTTGGCCTATGCCTAAAGCCGGCTATGCAGACAAGAGGCCAGTGTTATGAAGGATTTTTTGTGTAAAGATCATAAACGGAAGTTGCTTTCTTTTTGTGATCTTTACTACATTCAATGTTTCAAGTGATCAATAGTGTGGTTCTTTGCTGAACTGTGTTGGCTGTTTTTCATTTGACATTGTGATACTGTAATAAATTACACTAACATATACGTGTGTGTGTGTGTGTGTGTGTGTGTGTGTGTGTGTGTGTGTGTGTGTGTGTCTGTGTGTGCATACACTTTAATAAAGGAAGTACATGCATACTTACATACCTGCATTTTTACATAAGTGAATGATTAACTGCACGAATATATACGCTTATGTAGTAGCATTAATACATACATTAATAGATTTGGTTAATTCATAAATACATACATTTATATGTCCATATAAAGTTAACAGAGCAAATGGTTTTGCATCAACATGCTCTTCCCGAGCAATTAGAAGTCTGAAACTGTAATGTTTGTACTTATTGCCTGACTATACTCTTCAGAGATTTATCACAAAATCAAACTTTCTTCAAGGGGTATAGCATAAATATGAGGCAAAATCAGGGATGTTCTGCAAAATCATGTAAGTGGATAGGTCTATGTATGTATGTGTGGGATGGGTGGCTGCAAAGCTTTATACTGTATGTATTTTTCAGTCATTTGACCACAATGAGACATATGAGGTTTACACAATTAACAAAGCATGTGTAACTTCTGGGCACATTTCTGTGTGCGTGTGTGTGTGTGTGTGTGTGTGTGTGTGTGTGTGTGGGGATTACATACATACTTTATATATGTATATTTTGGATGTAAGATGTGTTCTCCAACAACAATTACATATCCTACAGTAACTAAGAAACATTAGGTGGAGGACTGGTTTTACATCAAAATATGTAAAAAGTTAAAATGTTTAAAATTTTTATAAATACAAAAATATTTATATATTTATTTATTTAGTTTACATTTACTGACCGGGTTTTCCCGACTGAGTTAAGTAGCCCATCTGATGTTGTAAATCTTTGTTCATTCATTACAAATAGGACCTCAGTTCCGTCCTCGGAACCGATACGGCCATATCCAAGCTCGTGCCAGCCAAAAACTCTCAGCTAAGATCTACCCACAATGCCCCTCTCCTAGTTACTCCAGATCACGTTTGCCACATTCCTAGTCAGACGTGCTAGCCATCTCTCTCAAAGCTAAGTAGAAATTTGCTATTTTTAAGACAGTTTTTCTTCAAAATTTTTACTTTTTAGTCGAGTTAGCCTTTTCTCACTGTCGCCTATAACCTAGTTCTATTCCCTACCCTTTTCCTTGGTAATTTAAATTTTACCATTTTTGGTACTGTCCCTCTCTTCTGCCTTTGACAGGCCCTTCCTTACCATTTGTGGTATTTTTTTAAATACCATCTCTGGTATTCTCTCCCTTATTTTGTTTTTTCTATAGGATAGGCTTCTTGCCTTATTATGTCAGACAAAGCTAAGTTCAGTGTGAAAAGTGTGGACGGAAGATGCCTAACTCGGATACACATGCTCGTTGTGTCTACTGTTTAGGCGTGGATCATATTAGAGCTGACTGTGACATTTGTGCTAGTTTTAGTAATTGTACACTAGCAGAACGTAAAAATAAACTTATCGTAAAAGGTTTACTCAAGACACCTTTTTCGGAGGCTCTATCTGGGTCAGAGGTCTCACCCCCTCCCAAGACCAAAAAGCATAAGAAAAAATGAATTACTCAAGACACCTTTTTCGGAGGCTCTATCTGGGTTGGAGGTCTCACCCCCTTCAAAGACCAAAAAAAATAAGGAAAAACAGATTACTCAAGACACCTTTTTCAGTGGCTCTATCTGGGTTGGAGGTCTCACCCCCTCCAAAAAAAATAAGGACAAACGGAGTCACTCGGTTCCTGCACCTCCGTCAGTTATGGAACCGAGTTGGCTCCACGCTTCGCCGGCGCCCTCAGTGCACACCTCTTTGGCACCAGGCTCTGTGTCTTCTCCCTCAGTGCCATCCATGATATTCACCCCTATTTCGGTTCCGACCTCGGCACCACTAACTTTGGTGCCATCCTTGGATCCGACATCGGCTCTGATGACTGTACCTGCTTCGGCATCATCCCCAGCCACTGTGCCGACAGTTTCTTTGGGGATGTGTAGCAGGAGATTATGGGTAGGGGGAGGAGCTAGGAGCTCAGATCTTTTAGCTAGGTAAAGCTGCCAGCTCGGATCCGAGGATGGATTCGATACCCACAGGTTGCAGACCAAATGAAGTTAACTACTTCAGATCCCTTCTTCTGAGGAATCGGTGTTCCTGCAGGCTTTCCGTGCCTGGCCATCTACTTCCTGGGTGACTCCACCGGCAGATGACCTTGTTAAACTCATTGTGCAGCATGCCTGGATGGCCCCGGACAATGTATAACCTGTCCCTTGGAGGCCAGACAAAACTTTTATCTACACCCGAAGACCAGCCCCACTGGTCCTAGCAGTTGACAGTTGATTCTATGGTTGTGGCGGCGGCCACCAAGAGGGAACTGGCAGAAGATAGTTCCACCATCCATCCTCCAAACAGAGAGTCCTGGACCATGGACAGACTAGGGAAATGGACCTGTGCTTCAGCAACATTCGCCATTCTGTCGCTGAACTATCTGGCACACTTTACTCCCCTCCAAAGAGACCTAATTTCCAAAATGTCTTCCTCTTTGGTGGGGTACTGCCTGTTGAAGTGCATGATATGTCGCCTCACAGCTAGCTACCCTTGAATCCATCTCAAACTCCTCAATGCATTTGATATCTCACTCCAACGAGGGGGCAGCTCGAGCTACCGCATCAGGTGTTGTCATGAGACGTAATGTTTGGATGCAGTTGTGTGACTTCACAGACCCCTTCAAATCTTCCTTCGTCAATGTACCTGTCGACGAATCTGCACTTTTTTGACCCAAAGTACGAGACACACTTACATGTAGTGAGAAAGATGGAAAGACCTTGTCTGCTGTAAGCAAACACCTTTCCAACCCCCAGAGGTCCTTCTCCAGGAACCAGAAGGGAGGAAAAATGTGGTTCAAAAAATCCCAAGGAAGTTTTTTCTGACACTCGTGGTGAACAATCCCTCTGGGGCAGAGTGGGCAACTCATATGGTAGACATTCCTTTTGGGGTAGAGGGGGTCCGCCTAACCAGGGCGCTAGAGATTCTTACTCCGGCAGACCCTACCAGTGCTCATGACCAGCGGCCCGATTGCCTTCCTCTGGAAGCAGTCGGGGGTCCTTTTTCTTTGCATCTACCAGCCTGGCATCTTATTACTACTGATGTTTGGGTGCAGAGAATAATATCCAGAGGCTACCAAATACCATTTGATTTAACTCCCAGACCATCAAATGAATCCCCGATGTACCACCCAATCAGAGGGAATTAGCAGCCTTAGAAATAGAAAAGCTGCTAAGGAAAAGAGTCATCCAACCAGTACCACCAGACCAGATAAGATCTGGGTTTTACTCGAGGTTCTTTTTTTTTTTAAATTCTCTTTATTGTTTTATTACATAATAACAACAACAAAAGCAACAAACAACATACAATAACAATATAAAAAAAAAACCCACCATAAACTATGTACATTTATACATTGCCCATCTATAAATAAAGAGAGAAAACAAAATAGCAATTGGTATTACATAAAAGAACATGTAATCATTTTAAAATATGTTCGAAAAGTATTCTCCAAAATTCTTTGAGAAATGGTTTGTGGTTAATGTTGTGGAGTAAGTATTTATGTGCTTTGAGGTGCTTAATAGCTAGAGTCTTAAACCCTTCCCACGATAATATATGCCTTTTTCCAATTCAAAGAGATATAATATTTAATTAGCTTAAAAATAGAGATCAGTAATCTATAACTCCGCTCGGATAAACCTGGAGGTGGAATATGAAGTATAGTAAATTCCCAAGAAAGAGTAGACTTTTCATATCCAATTTTCTCCAGTAAAACTCTCAAAGCACACCATAACTTATATGTGCATTTGCAACTCCAGAAAACATGTAATATATCATCAGTTTGGTTAGGGCAAAATTGACATTGAGGGGGGTAGTTGGGATAAATTTTATTGAGTATGTCTGGAGTAAGATACGCATTGTTCATTATCATGAGCTGTGTATATTTAAGTTATTTTAAGGGTATGAGTCTGGAACTAATTCTTATGGCCTTAGAAATCTGATTATGGGTAATAGAGGGATTAAGATTTAGCCAAGAATTGGAAAAAATGAGCTCATTATGAGTTTTAAATGCCATAATAGCTTTGTAAGTATTTGAGATAATTTTTTTAATAAGAAACGGGTTCCACAATGCTTTACAGGATGAGATATCCTTATCAGAAACCAAGGAATGATCCAAGTAAATATGTACTAATTCTCTGATTTGTCTTAATATAATTGCATATTTTTTAGGTAAATTCAAATTAGTTCTTAAATCCGAAAGACACTGTTGTTTGAAAGGAAAGAGATCGGAAATAGAAGTGTTCTTGAGAAGGGAGTATTGTTCCAGATTTAACATATGCCCATTCAATCTTAGATTAGGGTTGAGGTGTAGTGGTTGCAGAGTATTAAAGGAATGAATCAGATTCAAGGACTCGAGGTTCTTTTTAGTGCCAAAAAAGACAGGGGACTGGAGAGCAATCCTGGATCTCAGCCTACTGAACAAATTTATCAAACCTCAAAAATTCCGGATCTTCACGATACAGTCCATTCTTCCCTTCCTAGGGAGGGATAACTGGATATGCTCTATAGACCTCCAGGTCGCGTACTACCATATAAAGATGGATAACCGCTCACGGAGGTTTCTCCACTCCCGGCTGGGAGCCAATCCCTACTGGTTCAGGGCACTGCCATTTGGTCTCTCGACAGCCCCTCAAGTGTTCACCAAATGTATGGCAGTTGTGGTAGCTCATCTTCGACTACAAGGATTGCAGGTGTTTCCCTATCTAGACGATTGGCTCCTTACTGCTCCAACTAGGAATCTTCTTACACTCAAGGTCTCGCTCTCCGTTTGGGGATTACATTCAACAAGGACAAATCTCAATGTCTCCAATGAAGACACTGGAATTCATTGGAGCGGTCATCAACACAACATCCTGTCAAGCTTTTCTCCCCCCTCACAGGCTTTCGAAAATAACACAGCAAATCCAAGACCTTCTTCCTCAGTCTTATGTAACAGCACATCTTGTACTGCAACTCTTAGGCTCCATGGCGGCTGCCATTACGTTGGTACCACTGGCGAGACTGCACATGAGAATCCTACAGTGGCTCCTTTCCGCACAATGGTCATTGCTAATTTACCCACTCAACCACATGACATGTCTTTCAAACTGTTGCAAGGAAGAAATATTATGGTGGATGAACCCACAAATGAATCTTTGGTGTTGACTGTTCTGTCTTCCCCAGTCACAGCCATGGTGACCACAGATGCTTCCCTGTTACGGTGGGGGGGGGGGGTGGCATTTCCAAGGAAAGACTGTCCAAGGCACCTGGTCCCCCATGGCGGCCAATTTGCACATAAATGTCCTGGAACTGAGGGCAGTTCTCTTGGCATTGCAAGTGTTCTATGCATCCCTATCCTCTGGGACCATTACAATTCAGTCAGACAACATGTCAGTCGTCTGGTATATCAACAAGCAAGGCAGAACCAGGTCTTACCCCCATGTTGGGAAGTCATAAGGATTTGGCACTGGGCGATAGCTTACAACTGCTTCCTTATAGCAACACACATTCCCGGGAGTTCCAACCTTATTGCAGACAATCTGAGCAGGAACATTCTGATGCCTCACGAGTGGTCTTTCAACCCTGTAACAGCGGATAGGATCTTCCAATGCTGGGGCAAGCCTTGCTGTGATGTGTTTTCTCCCCCCCTAAACTACAAATGCAGAAGCTACTTTGCCCTGATCCCCCCTCAGGGGGAACCACCAAGGGACGCTCTAATGCATGACTGGCCACTGGGTCTTCTGTATGCCTTTCCCCCGTTTCCTCTCATTCCAAAATTTCTCCAGAAAGTTCAGAGGTTGAGAAGCAAAGTGATCCTCATTGCCCCCTACTGGCCCTGTCAAGTCTGGTTCCCGTTTCTATGGCCTCATCTGATTCACAGTCCATGGATCCTGGATCATTCCCAAGACCTGTTATCTCATCCTCAGGGACTGATTCATCCGAACCTGCACAGTCTCAAGGTCACAGCTTGGTTCCTTCACTTCCAATGATTGTCAGGCTGCCTGACATCCCATCTCCTGTTCTTCTGGCTTCACACAAACCTTCCACTAAGAAAGTTTATTCTAGTAAATGGACTAGGTTCTCTATTTGGACTAAAGATCAGAACTTAGATCCTTTCTCTATGCCTATTCAAAAGATCCTACAATACCTGGCTACTCTTTTGCATGCAGGAGCCTCAGCTTCTACGATCACTGTACATTTAGCAGCTATCGCCATTTTTCATAATGATCTTGATAATTCTTCAGTTATGTCACACTGCCTATGCAAGACATTTTTGAAAGGAGTATTACATGTTAAACCTCCGGTCAAGCCTCCCTTAGAACCCTGGGACTTGATTTTTGTACTTCAGTCTCTCACAGGTTCTCCTTTCGAGCCTTTTGATTTATGTGATTTGAAATTTTTGTCATGGGAAACCTTACTTCTAGTACCACTTAACTCAGTGGGAAGAGTATCTGAGCTGCAGGCTTTGAGTGTCAAGAATCCTTACTTGATCTTTCATACAGATAGGGTGTCTCTTCGTACTGACCCTTCTTTCTTGTCCAAGGTCATTTCTGGCTTTTCCATTAACCAATCTATTGACCTGCTGGTTTTCTTCCCTCAGCATTCTAACAGAGGGGAGTACCTTTTGCACACCCTTGATATTCATTGGCAGCTTCAGTGTTATTTGGACAGGACTAAATCTTTCAGGAAAACAGATAATTGTTTGTGGCCTTTGCAGGACCCAGATTGGCTAAATCTGTTTCCAAAGTGACTTTATCCTCCTGGCTTAGGAACGTCATTACCTTTATCTACCAACAGAATAAACTATCCTTACCTTCCAGAATAAAAGCTCATTCTACCAGTTCTATGGCTACTTCTACAGCATTTAATTCCAGAGCCTCTGTGGATGACATCTGTGCAGCAGCCAATTGGGCAAGACCTCATACTTTTATATCTCATTACAAATTGGATTTGGCCTCCAGGGGATGAGCATCTTTTGGTTCTATGGTGCTCAAGAATATCCTTCCTTAGGGCCACCCAGGACTCAAGTAGCTGGGGACTCGGTCCTATTTGTAATGAATGAACAAAGATTTACAACATCAGATAAAGAAGTTATGTCTTACTATAACGATAACATTCCATCTTTGTTGTAGATCTTTGTTCATTCATTACTTCCCGCCCTCCTTCCCCCTGCCTGGACTCCTGGTGGACTTTAGGAACTCCTGGTTATGGTATTTGCTCATACACAGTCTCCTACTATTTTTTCTATTATTACATCTATTATCTAAGGGTGGGCAAACTCGATCTGGAGTAACTAGGAGAGGGGCATTACGAGTAGGTCTTAGCTGAGAGTTTTTGGCTGGCGTGAGCTTGGAAACGGCCCTATCGGTTCTGAGGATGGAACCGAGGTCCTATTTATAATGAATGAACAAAGATCTACAACACAGATGGAATGTTATGGTAAGACATAACTTCTTTTTTTTCAGCGGAGCCACAAGGAGAAAAGCTCCACATGTTCTACAGATTATCATTTACAAAAAATAAGTAAACAATCAACAACTGGTTTACAGAAAATATTCAAAGTAACATATACATGAAAAATAAAAGTTTTGTACTCACCATAATGTTCCATGTTTGTTGTCCATAATCTCGTCTTCATTTTTACTGGTTGGGTTTGGAACCGAGTATCGGTTCTGACTCGGCCTATTACTAAAGCTCGAGAGCTTCCACTGTCTCGAGGCTATACCCTATCCCATAATACCTAGGGAAGAATACCCAGATCTTGTTTGCAGATTACTAACATATTAGAAAAATTATACTAAAGGCAATGGTAAAAATTTCTAGCCTAGGTCTCATGAGGCAAGAAGGGAAGCAGAGAACATTTTGTCATCAATAAAAGTTTCCTCTTGATCCTCCAGGAGAGAAGGTTGGGGGAAGGAGGGTGGGACACAAGAATGAAGGGGAGATTATGGACAACAAACATGGAACGTTACGGTGAGTACATAACTTCTTAATGTTATGTTGTCCCATCTCGCCTTCATTCTTGCTGGTTGGGACAGCATCCCCATCACCTTCTTTCTCGGGTGGCTCAAGAAAATAAGCTCTTCAGAACAGTGGAACCAAAGGAAGCCCTGTTCCGGGAGGCCACATCTACTTTGCAATGAGTAATGAAGATATAAGGATTGACCCATGTGGCTGCAGCACAGATTCAGTCCATAGGTAGTCTGGCCTGAAAGGCAGTCGAAGTTGACATAGCTCTTGTTCAGTGGCCTCTAATCTTTCCTGGCAGTTGTTTATGCTGGGTATTATATGCATAGGTAATAGTGCCAGTAAGCTATTTTGACAAGGTAATTTTTGAAACGGGTGCACCCTTTCTGTTATCTGAGAAGGATACGAATAACTGGTCAGATTTTCTAAACTCTTTCATTCTATGTAAGTAGAAACGTAACTGCCTGTGGACATCCAATTGATGTAATTTATATTCTGCCTTGTTGCCATAGTTTGGGAAGAAGACAAGCAGGTCAATGGACTGATTGAAATTGGTCTCAGAACATACTCTGGGAAGAAATGAAGGATTAGTTCTAAGAGAAACGCCGTCTTTGTGAAAAAAATAGATAGGGAGGGCGTATTGACAAGGCTTGGAGCTTTGAAACCCTCCTAGCTAAAGTAATGGCTGTTAAAGACACTATTTTCCAGGTCAGAAATTTTAGTTCACAAGAGGAGGCTAGTTCGTAAGGTGGTAGAATCAGAGTAGTCAGTACCAAATTGAGTTCCCAAGGAGGTGGTAGTTCTCTTATTGGGGGCCACAGCAGAAAAGTACCTCTCAGGAAGGCTTTGCACGATCCGTGAGATTATTTTTGATCCCATGTCTCCTATGTGGTAGTTAGATATGGCAGCTAATTGTACTCATATGGTAGCTGCTGCAGCACCTTCATTGAAAATCTCATCTAAGAAATTTAAATTTTTACTTACATGGGTTGTAAAGGGATCTATGTGGTTCTTAGAAGCCCAACAAGAAAACCTTTTCCATTTGTTAGCATACAGTTTTCTGGTTGTTGTCTTATGAGATGAAACCAAAATATGCCGCACTGCAGGGGATATGTTTGGAAGCTTGGCTAAGATTGGAAGTGGAGCCGCCAAGCTGTCAGCTTGAGGGAATGGATAGAAGGATGGAGCGTTCCTGACTGATGAGTCAGAAGATCTGGTACCATGTCCAAAATCCAAGGCTCCTCTCGAAGATGGGGCCATAGGAAGGGGAACCAGATTTGAAGAGGCCAGTACAGAGGAATGAGAATTAACCTGCAGCTGAACGATTATGCTTTCTGTAGAACTTTGGGGATTACAGGAAATGGAGGAAAGGCATAAAGAAATCCCGGGCCAGTCGTGAACAAATGCATCCCTTGGTGACTCCCCCAGGGGAAGGAGGGAGACTAGGACAAGGGAGCTGCTGCATTTGGTGTTTATAGACGTGGCAAAAAGGTCACAGCAAGAAGCACTGCTCTCATCTCTAGGACACTGATGTGCAAATAGTACTCATGTTCCTGCCAAATTTCTTGGACGGTCTTTCCCAGATAATGTCCCCCCACCCTATCTGGGAAGCAACGTGATCACTGTAGCTACTGGTAGGGGGAGAGTGAATGGCCTGCCGAGTGTCTCCTGTGTGGATTGAAGCCACCAACACAGATCCCTCTTGCAGGAGTCTGTGATGAAGATCTTGTGGGACATGGGCAACTCCTGCATGGACCGCTGAGCAAAGAGTAGCTACTGTAGGACTCTCATGTGCAGACATGCCAGAGGTACTAGTGTTACAGCAGCCGCCATAGAGCCTAAGACCTTTAGGACAAACTTTGTCTGTACTTTTATCTTCAAGAGCAAGACGGACACTTGATGGTGCAGTGTTTGTACCCTGTCGTGAGGCAATTTTGCTACCATGTCTTTTGTGTTTAATTCTGCTCCTCTGTATGTAATATGCTGTGATGGCAACAAGGCAGACTTTTTGAAATTTATTGTAATAGCCAGTTCCGAGCATAGATGGATGGTGGTGTCTCTTGCCTTGGTTAGTAGATGCTCAGTGGTGGCGATCAGGAGCCAGTCATCTGAGTATGGAAACACCTGGAATCCTAGATGCCTCAGGTGAGCCGTGACTACTGCCATGCATTTGGTAAACACTCTGGGGCTGTAGTGAGGCCAAAGGCTGGAGCTCTGAATTAGTAATGGCTGGCTTCCAGCCAGAAGCGCAGATATCTCCTGGATCACCTGCTCATTTTTATATGGTAGTATGCATCCTGAAGATCGACTGAGGACATCCAATTGTCTTGTCCCAGAAAGGGGAGTATAGACTGCAGTGTCACCATCCGGAACTTTGCTTTTTTTATGGACTTGTTCAGCCTGCTAAGGTCCAAGATGGGTCTCCAGCCCCCTGTTTTCTTTGGAACTAAAAAGAACTTTAACTAAATTCTGGATCCGATTTGGTCTGCGGGGACTTCCTGGATGACTCTTTTTCTTAGCAATCTTTGTATCTCCAGGATTGCTTGATCCCTTTGACAGGGTGGAATGCCTGGGACTGATTTTGTTCATGGGGGTGTGGTGGAAAAGGGTATGTTGTATCCCCTGGATATTATCGACTGTACCCATTTGTCTCGAGTGATGTTCAGCCAGGCTTTTGGCTACAGTGACAGTCTTCCCCCGACTGCTTCCAGAGGTGGACAAGCAGGCCTCCTTTCAGGAGTGATGGATGGGTCTGCCAGAGAACGTATCTCTGTCGTCCTGATTTTGCGGACCGCCTCTGCTGCAAGGTTGGCATCTTCCATTGTTATTTCCCCCTCTGCCTCTGGGGGAAATGTCACCACGTGCATCCGGCAAAGCTCTTTGGGATTTATGGAACCACATTTTTGGGATAAGGCCTGGTAGGGATGGAAAAACGTACTCCCACAGCAGACAGAGTTTTACCTTCTTGTTCGCACCTAGTCAGAGTCTCTTTCACTTTTGGCCTGATTAAGGATAAGCCGTTAAAAGGGGCATTAATGAAGGAAGACTTGAAGGGTTCAGCAAACTCACAAAGGTGCATCCAGGAATGTCTCCTCAGAGCTATTCCTGTGCCTTCTGCCCTACTCACTCCATCGGCCGTATACGAGATGAGCCTCATGGAGGAGTTGACTACAGAACTTAAGGTAGCAAGCTGAGAGGTCACCTTATCTGACACCCCCACAGCTGTAGAATCTTGGAGGGTATCTAATAGCTCCTTCAGGAGATCCCTTTGGAGTCTGGTAAAGTGGGTTAAGTAGTTCAGTGACCTGAGTGTAGAGGCCGCTGATAAAAAAGTACAGTTGTGTGCACTTACCATAAATGTAGATGTTCGAGTGTATTCACTGTTGCAGTCATTACATTTGGGTTATCCCTGCCAGGGTAGCCCTCGACCAGCCCGAATACCAGAGGCTTAGTATTTCTGCGTCGGTTGTTGTCGCTTCAGGACTGATGTCAGGTCTTCAGTAGTATAAAGTAAGGCAGCAAACACCATTACATCAGTTTTTCTTGCCCTAATTGTCAGGAGCCCCCAAGTGGGAGCCAGGTTATGGTGGAAGAACCCCACTAGTAGAAAGTAAATACCAAAATGTCCCTTGCAAGGAGAGAGCAAAAGAAGAGGGGGATGGAGGGAGGGAAACCAGAACTGCAACAGTGAATACGCTTGAACATCTACATTTATGATGTGTACACAACTGTACTATGTTCTTCATGTTTCACTGTTGCAGTCATCATATTTGGGTTGATTCCCAAAGTTGAGAAAAAGGGTGGAGGCAATCAAGGAGTCTAGGGGCTGGCTAGGATGCCCTGCAAGACTGCAGTGGCAAAGCCTGCCCTGAATTTGGAGAAGATAGGCAGGTGGTAATACTTGGTGAAAGTGTGAACAGTTGTCCAGATTGCAGCCTCCAGGATGTTCCTGGTGGGGACTCCTATGAGGAAAGCTGCAGAGGTGGAGGCTGCTCTGGTTGAGTGAGTCCTTACCCCCTTAGGGGGAAGTTTTCCATGTTGCTGGTAACAGAAATGGATGCAGTGTGCTATCCATTTGGAAATTGTTTGTTTGGAGATGGCTTTAGCCTCTGCTCCTGCAGCAAAGCTAACCAGTAATTAATCAGACTTCCTGAATGATTTGTTCCTGTCTAGGTAGAATCTAAGCTGTTTGTGCACATCTAGAGAGTGCAGGATCCTTCCCCCCTTGTTTTGTAGGTTAGGGAAAAAGGTGGGCAAATGAATGGATTGGTTGAGGGCCACATTGGACACCACTTTGGGCATGAAGGATGGGTTAGTCTTGAATGAAACCCTGTCAGCATGGAAGATGATGAAGGGCTCCACAGCCATGAGTGCTTGTAGCTTGGAGACTCTTCTGGCTGAAGTGATGGCCAGAAAAAAAGCAGTCTTCCAAGAAAGAAATTTTAACTCTGCTGAAGATGCTGGTTCAAAGGGTGGCAGGGTGAGCTTTTCCAACACAAAGTTAAGGTTCCAAGGTGCTTTTCTGGGTGGCCTCAAGTTGCTAGCCTCTCTTAGGAATTGTCTGATCAGAGGGTGTGAGAAAAGGGGCTGCTCAGCATGGAAAAGAGCAGAGATAGCAGAGGCATGAATTTTAATAGAGGAAAAGGAGGGACCACTGTGTAGTAGGTCAGCTAGGTAATCCAGAATGAGAGGTAGGGAGGGCTGTGCCATATTAGCTCCCTTAGCCTGAATCCAGGTGCAAAACCTTTTCCATTTGTCAGCATAAGACTTTCTAGTCCTGTTTACTGAGGCTGACAGATTGATCAGTGGTCAGCGGATAAGCCAGGCTGCCAAACTGAGGGTTTGCTATTGGGGATGCATGGATTCTCCTTCCCTCTGGGTCAGAAGGGTTGGGGTCTGACTGTATGTTTAGGACACAGCAGTTGTTGATAATGCTGGCACAAGTGCTTGCATGAAAGGAGGGTTTTCCTCCCAGGGGTAAGTGAAGGTGGGCAGAGCAAGAGGGTGGGGGGGTCATTGTGAGTTCTTACCATGAGGGGGTGTCTTAGAACTCCCTGGTTTTGAAGTGGAGGAATTCCACTGTTTTGATCTCTGCAGTCCCTGTGGCTGCTGTCTGGGTGGTCTGCTTCCCTGAGGTCTGGGCTAAACTGACCTGATGGGAGCAGAAAAGGACCAGTGCTTGGAGGGGCAATGCCTGCTGAACCTGGGTGGCTAGACCTGTAAGAAATCCTTAACTGCCTGCATAGATTTAGCTTTTTTTTCCCATCTTTTTTAAGACCTCCTCTGCCTTACTGCCAAATAAGTTGTCTTTGTGCAAGGGTGCATCCAATAATTTAGATTTAACATGGTCTGGCAAGGGCTATTCCTTAAGCCATGCATGCCTTTTAAGGACATAACCGGTGACTGCTGCCCTGCAAGAAGCATCTAGGGCATCAAAACCACAGTGTAAGGTATGCTTAGTCACTTGACTTGCAGAATGCATTAACTCTTGTAACTCTTTAGATTCTGCACAAGCAGGAAAGGAAGACACTTTTTGTTTGAGGAGTTCCATGGTATGTTGCTGAAATTTTAGCATATGGAACTGGCAATTTAGTGCTCTGATAGCAAGAGTAGCAGAGGTGTATACTTTTTTACCCCATCTGTCTAGTGCTCGGGAATCCCTATCTGAGGGGGTGGGATTCTTAGCAGAGGTTGCTTTAATTCCTTTAGGCCCTTGAGGAATTACTTCAGGGTCAGCAGTAGGATTTTTGAAAAGAAATTTGTGTGTGTCAGGGACTCCGTAATACCTGTCAGGTTTTCTGGGTGCAGGAGGGAGGATGTCAGGAGTCAAACTGGATTCCAAGAAAACATCGTCCACAACATCCAGGACTGGGGGAATGGCTAGGGGTATGTATTGTGCTGAGGAAGATCAAAGAATTCCCAGAGTCTCTTTTTAGACTGAGGGTAGTCCTGACATTCCCACTGGAAATGCTCCCTTAAGGTATGAAGGGTTTCTTGGGTGGAGAGGCTGAAGGAATGGAATCCTCTGCATCAGAATCCTCATAAGCAGAGAGGGGTTGCATGTCTTCCTATTCAGATGCATCAGAGTCATCAGACTCCTGTTCAGACAAAACTACTGGGGACAGAGCTCTTTTTCTTTTGGAAGGGGTAGCTTGGCTTCCCCTGATCAGCATGATAAGGTCTTCCACCATTTTAAGCATTTGAGACTGAGGCAAGGAAGCAGGTGCATAAGATTGGGTCGTCGGTTTCTTGGGTGTGGTTCATACCCTAGGCCTTAGAAACTCAGTAGTTTTTGAAAGAATGGTAGATGCAAAAAACGTCATTGGCTTGTGTCGAGAAGTAGTGTGAAGTACTCCCTGAGAAGATGGTGCCTGCTCAACGGCTCCAGACCCATCCGAGGGAGAGACAACCACAGAATCCTTAGTCGAAAAAGAGTTTTGCAGCATACCGTCTCCGAAAGTGTCTGCGAATCCACAGAAGTGGACATCAGGGGCTGGAAAAACGCCTCACTGAGGACTGGAGAACTGACAACTAGCTTAACGCGTCGTCGGTAGGTTTGGACCTGTGCGGTCTGTCTCTGTCTTTATCCTTACATTTTTTCAGAAGATCTGCTGTCAGATGGCTTACGGAAGCCATACCGGAATTCGAGGACTGTAAGCAAAAATATCTAGCTACAGTAAGGGCCTGACGGCGTATAGTTCTGGCGTTGAACAAAGCACAAAAGCGACAGCGTGGGACATCGTGGTCTGGGCCTAAGCAAGTGATGCAGTAAGAATGAAAGTCTTGGTGTGGTATTTGCTTTCCACAAGTGAGACAATTCTTAACTTTTTCTGACATTGGTTAGTGAAAGAAAAAGGGATCCCCAATGGGGTACTTAGCTTTAGAAGACTTCAGCTTCAATTCAGATGACAAAACTCAGGTAGCAGCCGACTGGCACTTGTGCGAACTGCTTTTGCTTCTGTCTCCGTGGCAAGAAAGACAGATGTAATGGCGTCGCCTGCCTTACTTTATACTACTGATGACCTGACATCAGTCCTGAAGCGACAGCAACTGAGCAGAAATACTAAGTCTCTAGTATTCGGGCCTGCCGAGGGCTACCCTGGTAGGGATAACCCAAATGTGATGACTGCAACAGTGAAACACGAAGAACATCATAGTCTTCCCATATCTGTCCATCATTCGAGATTCCTTATACAGTGGATAGACGGATGAAGAATTCTCAGTTAACTCCTTTTTGGTTGCCGCCACCACCACCATAGCATCTACCGGGACAACTTTGGTTAAGAACTCCTTATTTGAAGGGGCAGTTATGACTTTGTTGGGCCTGGTACGAACAGGTTCCACAGATTCTGGAGAGCCCCATGCCTTTCGACTGACTACACCAAGGAGCTGGTCGAAAGGCGTAGGCACCCAAAAGGTGGAGGGTTGAGATCCAAATGCCTCCAGGTATATGGACTCATCCTCAGAAGGGCTAAGGGTCTTCCAGCCACCTCTCTGTTTCAGGATCTCTAGAATGTCTGAGAAGGAGACATCCTCAGAGGGTGACCGTGGGGACCCGTCTGAGTCCTCTAAATCTGTATCAGATGTGACAGACTCCTCAGGGGAGTCTAGATGTTCCCTCTTACAAGTTCTCTTCTGAGGGATCTCTCCGCAGGGCTCCTCTGGGGAGATTTCAGAAGAGAGTGGCTCACCCAATGGGGCGTCCTGGGGCACTAGTTCTCTATGCCTGAGGGGGAGGGATGGTACAGAGGCAGACACTGGCACTTTTGGGGGAGGAGTGCCCGGATCTGAGGGTGGAGCCATCAGGGGGGACAGCACACTTCTCATCACCTCAAATGCACGACAACCCAGGCCCGAGGGACCCTCCAATTCTGAAGAACCAGGAGACTTCTCCCTTACCACGGAGATGGGCTCTGAGACCAATGTAGGCACCAAGCTCACCCAGCAAAGAAGCCCCAAGAGGTAAATTCGGATCCAACAAGGGCCCGTCTTGGCTCCCCTCCCTGGACCCGACAGGGGAGCGTCGGCTCCCAGACCCCTCAACCGAAGATGGTACAGAAGAGATTGGAGCAGAAGTCGGGGCCAAAAACCCAGAGGTGAGCCTCGGACCAGACGGTTCCACCACAAAGACATCCAAGCACTCTGGCTCCAAAACCACTCAGGTCGGAGGAGGAATAGCAGAAGGGGCAGGAGCAGAAGTCAGTTCCAATTCCTTTTGGGCTGGACTTGACAGGATCTTGGCTAGCACCAGAGTCTGATGCAACCTCTGGACCACCCACTCCACGTCATCATCCGATAGATTCCTGGATGATCAAGAGGATGCGGCTGAAGATTTTATGCCGTCAGCCACAGACTGTAAGATGGGTGAAAGGGGGACTGAGGATACCGGCTCCAAGGTTGGGGACCGGCTTCGTACATGAATCCTGGTCAGTTCCGACAAAACTGGTGGAACCAAAGGATTAGTTATCTTGGGCCCAAGAGCCTTTGGGTCCGAAGTTGAATCCTTTGAGGGTTTCTTGGCCGGCTGAGAGGCAGGAGCAGAGGAAGAAGCCCTTTTTGTAGACTTGCCCGATTTAGGTGACTGGGACGATTTTGAATTGGTCTGGTTCCCTTTGAGAGCCTCAGCAAATGGAAGCAATCCCTTAACCAGCAGCTTGTTTCTTGTTTCTAAGTTCCTGTAGAACCCTGGAACTGAAACCATAACATATTGAACAAGAGTCTTGGAGGTGCGCCGCACCTAAACAGTAGACACAACTAGTGTGTCCGTCCGTTAAGGACATTTTCTGAGTACAGGATTGCTTCACTTCTCTGCTTCCTTGAACATAGTAACAAACAAAAACAACAACCACAACAATATTGTCCAGGAACTATGTAAAGGATAGAGGTAATAAAGCTATCAAAAAACTATTTAGCTATCAAACACCACATTAAACAAAAAGTAATTATCTAGCTTCTACTCAACTTCCTTTTTTTTTTTTTTTTTTTAATAAACACTCAAGCAGGGAGAAAAGGGAGGCTAGAGGAGAGGTCTCTAACTAAAACGAAGATCCCCTCTAGCCAGAGGAGACATCTCTAACTTAAATGACAAAACCTCTTGGAAAAGGGTAAGGGAAGGAAAAGATGTCCTCTAACTTAAATGGACAGAAGAGGAAAGAAAGACAAATCCTCTTACTTAAACGGGTACGTTAAGTTTTAAGTTTAGAGTTTAAAAAGGACGGGACAGGGATGTAGGCCTAGTGAAAGCGACAGCCAGCCACAACAAGCACACAAACAAGAAAAAACTTAGGGATTCACTACCGTGAAACCTAAAACACAGTCACCTAGTAAAACAGAACAAAATATATGCAAACTATTTCAAAAAAGACTAATAATATCCAAAAAAGAAGTTCACTTAGCCTGAGCCTAGCGAGAAGCACCCAATCTTGTTTAACAGCAAACGAGATCTGGGTATTCTTTCCTAGGCATTATGGAATAGGGTATAGCCTCGAACCAGTGGAAGGTCTCAAGCTTTAGTAATAGGCCAAGGTGGAACTGATACTCAGTTCTGAACCCAACCAGCAAGAATGACGGTGAGATGGGATAACATAACATCAAGCATTTACTACAGTAAACTAATCATTATGTCTGTCAGATTTAGAATTCTACATCATTCAGAAGGAATAACAATAATTTTGTCACCAGATGTAAAATCTTACATTATGCAGATAAGAATGTAAGTAATGTGCCTTGGATAGAGAAGTTAATGTGAGACAAGGTCTAGAAAGTTAAAGAAAGTTACATAAGTTGGGAGAAGATAGACGTGTGCAGTTAGGGTTGATAAAATGTTTAAGGGGGGTGGGTACAGAGGCAGGTCCATTGGCATAACAGGTATTCTTTAGTAGCTAGCTTGAATTGACTAAGTTGCTTGAGTGACCTGATTTCTAGTGGGAGTTTGTTCCAGGCCTTGGAAGGATTATAGCTACAGAATACATCCTTTCTTAGTTTTAGGTTTGTGGATTTGTAGCAGATCTAGGTTAGAGCTCCAGAGGGATCTAGCAGGTGAATAGTGGGAGATGATAGGGTAGGACAGTAAGATGGCTGACAAAGGATAGAGTGGATGATCTGGAGTTGAGGGAGAAGAAGCTGGTGAGGTAGTTCTAGCCAATTAAGGTGTTTGAGTGAGAGACAGTGATGTGACTTGTAAGTTTGATGGGCTGCAAATTTGGCTATCTTGTTGTAGGTAGATTCACATTTGAGAAGGAGTGTGGAGTTGAGGCAATTAAGAATTTGAGAGCCATATAATAGACTGGGTAGGAGGTAGGCATAAGAGAGAGTTACTTTAGCTTCACTGGTGAGAAACTTTTTGTTACGGTAGAGGAGCCCTAGTTTCTGATGAGTTTTCTTGATACAGTTGTTAATGTGTAGATTGAATTTAAGTTGGTTGTCAATGATGACACCGAGGAGTTTAGTGCTAGTTTCCACCTCGATCTATGTGTTATCGAAGGACAGGATTATGAAAGTGGATTTACTGCGGTTGTAGTTTTTAGGAAGAAAAAGCAGTAGTTTTGGTTTTTTTTTTTTGGGGTTAAGGATAAGCTGGTTATCAGAGAGCCAGTTTTCTACGGAGTTAAAGGAAGTCTGTGTTGAAGAGATGAGTTCGGAGGGAGAATCAGCAACACTGATGACAGTAGAGTCATCAGCATATTGGACCAGTATGACTGAGAACAGAAAAATAAAGATTAATGAAGACGTTGAAAAGTAGTGGACCCAGGATGGAACCCTGAGGGACAGCCATTTTAACTGGGAGAGGAGGGGAGAGTGCAGACTGCCACTTCACTGCTTGAAATCTGTCAGTGAGGTAGCTGGAAAACCATGCAACAGTAGCAGGGGAGAATTTAAGGTTAGTTAGTTGGTGCAGAAGGAGAGGGTGAGAGGCAGTGTCGAAAGCTTTAGAGAGATCTAAGAATAGGCAGGAGACAAGTTTGTTGTTATCTCTGACAAGAGATATGGTATTAAGGAATGATAGTAGGGCAGTAGTAGTACTATGCTTTGGTCTAAAGCCATGTTGAGTAGGTGTGAGCAGATTTTCAGAGTAGGTAGTGCATAACTTGTTTATGTGTGCATTTTTCTAGAACTTTAGAGACAGGAGAGAGGATGGCAACTGGTCTAAAATTAGTGATGTCTGAGGAGTTACCTCCTTTATGTATTGGTATAGTGAAGAATTGTTTCCATATGGAAGGGACTTTGAATTCTGAAATGGAGCGGTTGATACATAAGATAGATACAGGGAGAGCAAGAGAGTTAGCAGCTAACTGAAGGAAAAAGGAAGGAATGTTGTCTGAGCAAGGTTT
The DNA here is from genome assembly GCF_019279795.1 of Protopterus annectens. Taxonomy (NCBI): domain Eukaryota; kingdom Metazoa; phylum Chordata; order Ceratodontiformes; family Protopteridae; genus Protopterus; species Protopterus annectens. Next base: position 387,205,443 of record NC_056744.1, read on the forward strand.
AAGTTTAGAGAGTAGGGATTTGAGGTAGCTAGTGGGTACAGGTTTGAGGGAAAAAGAATTTGATGAGAGTATAGTGAGATTTGACAGAGTGGTTTGAAATATTATTGAAGGTAGATGAGTTGGTACTGGGGTTAAATAGTTTGGATATAGAGTCAGTGAAATATGTGTTGAAGGTGGAGGCAGTATCTTTCGGAGTCTTATCAGGACAAGGATTGGAGGAGCAGGGACCACCAGGATGTAGTATGTGGTTTAATGAGTTCCAAAAATTTTTTGGGGTTAGATTTCAAGGCGGAGGGTGGATTACAGTAGAAGTCTCTTTTATATTTATTTAAACACTTATTTATATATACACTGTATTATTTATACATTTATTGGTCTGATTTCTAAGTTCTTTGTATTTTAGCAAGTCTGCAGGGAGCTTTGTTTTGGTTCATGTTTTCCATGCTCTGTCTCTGGTTTTCATTAGGATGCGGGTGGAATTTGATAGTCATGGAGATATATTAGATTTAATACGGACTGTGCGAAGTTGGGCAAGTGAGTCAAGAACACTGAGAAAGGTGGAGTTGAAAGACAGGACAGCATTGTCAAGGGGGAGTTGGGTAAGGAATTTCCAGTTAACTTTAGCGAGAAGAGATTTAAAGGTGTCTGAGTGGAAGTTAGCAAGCTTGTGGCATGTGATAAAATCTATGCTGTTTAGTAAAGTGAGGGATATATCTAAGTACTTTTATTGGGGAGTGATCACTTAGTGTGTTGGGAAGGGTTTCAGAATTGTTATACATTGGATGGGAAATAGGAAATTCACCCCGTGATCACTTCTGTGGCTCTGCTCGACAGGGGCACAAGAAAATAATTTTCTTGGGTGGCAAAAGCCAGGGTACCTTTTTGGCTGGGCTTGTATAGGCCCTAGGGCCAGTAGCCTAGTACCTACCTATTTAGAGGGATGAGAGAATAGAATCCCGTCGATAAGGGTGTTGTGTCTATGACAGTTGTTGGTATGGGTGGCATCAGTGATAAGATGAGTAAAGCCGTACAAGTTAATGTGTAAGGACGAATTTGGGGTACAGAGAGTTAACCAGTTAACATTGACATCACCAAGAATAATGGTTTCATTAGGAATATGTTGAGAGAATTATGAAAGTATGTTTTCCAGCAGGGGTAAGTTATCCCCGGGGAAACGTAGATTGCTACTATTGTGATAGTGGTATGGGTGTTAAGTACAAGGCTGGCTGTCAGTATTTCAGCAGGGGAAAAGGACGGGATAGTTTTATTAGGTGTTAGAGTAAGGTGGTTAGAGTAAACAGTAGCAACTCCACCATTCTTTTTCTTTTGGCGGTCAAGGTGCAGTGTACTA